>NC_091746.1:22016977-22164477 GCF_043380555.1 Nothobranchius furzeri
ATTGGCCCACCAAACCAGTAGAGCACTGTGATTGGACCGCTGTAGATGTCAGTCAATGGGGCAGTCCACCAGATCAAGGAAGAAGCAGGGAGAAAGACGAAGATACATCATTTTTTCTAAAGAAGCATGCTGTGATTGGCCAGCCACAATACTGGCTGGGGCTGCGGAGGTTCCAATGATAATGCTAGACCATTTCCATTTCCCTGAATCGAGTCCTTTCAGGAAACTTTCAAACTGGTTAAAATACTGATTATTTATCATTTCTAAACATATGATAATATATATTACATACTAATATAATACCACAAAATTCAAAATGACTAAAATATCCCTTTAGCATCTAGAGAAGCTCAAATTCTGGTCTCCCCTTGGATCTTTATGTTTGAGGATCAACTATTCCTCTTTGTCCTGGTCAGACATTTTTTTAATTATTTTCTGGAGAAAAAAGATCCAAACAAAAGGCTGAGTGATCTTGTAGCAGCAAATAATTGAAGAGTTTATGGGATAAAATTGTCATCATAAAAATGATCAAATATCCAATAATGAAGACTTTGTAGAAAACATTTTCACATTTTCATTAACATCACACAGCGAGTCTGTGGGTGGGGCATAGTGTTACTGAAAAACACATTACCCACAATGGGTGCTTCCACATTATGTTGTTTAAATCAATAAGCTTTCCCAGGGTGACGAGGAGAAGCCAATTAGGCAGAGAGTGGAGCGAATGTAGGAGGCAACAGAGGCGAGAGAGCAGCAGCTTTAATGGACGTAAGCTGAGCTGTAATTATGTTGTTTCTGCTGTGGTGAGCGCCTCCGACCAGTACGGTGAACTGGGTTTAACTCTCCTGTCATCTCTCTCTTTTTCAGCTTATCAGTGTTACTGTTTTAAGAGCTACTCGAAGGAATAATAGAATTCAAATCATACCTCAACCAATGAAGAAACAACCAGCAACAAAATCAATTATTTGTCACTTTTTCTCTGAGAATATTTAACTGCATGAAATCCCTTACAGAAAGCTTTATTGCTACACCAATATGTTTCTTTTTATCTGCAAAAGAAACACACCCTACAAAGGCTTTTGTTTGTTTATTTTTGACAGCTCAGATTATTTAGAAAAGCATTAAAACTTCAACAACCAAAGTCCCGCTCTGCTAGTTTGTCAGGAGGTCGTAGCTAAAAGCTGAAATGACTCGGTTGTGTAAACAGAAACCTTTGGAAACACATTCTGTGTTTTTGGAAACAGAGAATATTTACACAAAATTACCTGCATAATTAAACTGGTTTGGTTACTGAAAACATTTATGAGAATTCAGTAAAAATTAAAAATTTGCCTTTGCCTCCCTGTTCTACTCTGCCCTAAACAGAAAGGGGTTAGTTAGGTCTGGGCTCAACTTTCAAAGATTAAATAATGTACAGCAAATACGAGTGTTTGCATATCGGACTCGTCAAAGAAGCGGAACACTTGTTTAATCAATGCACTGTAAGTCAATTTCAGGGGGAATAAATATGGTGGTGCACCATTTCTTGGAACTAAAGCGTACCCATGTCACAACTGAGCTTCAGACGGCAGATTTTAGAGTCTTGTTTTCTGGTATTGGACAACTCTACCATTGACTTGCAATGTGGACATTTTATCTGCACAAATAACACACACCTGGAGGAGCTTCTGTCGTGAAGTGAAACTGCTAATGCTAACGGTTAGCTTCCACTAGCCAAGATGTCTGCTACTGATTCTCGGACGCTAAACCAACAACTGTCTATCCCGTCGTGAGTCAAGATGGATGAGTCCATGAATGTCCAGTGACAGTGTGACGTAGATCTGTCAGACTTTTCTAATCCTAGAGTGTCACCGTCTATTTTCTATCAGAAGCTAATGCAGAAGATAGGTGTAGGAGACTATTTTCATGTTCAGCCTGCATGAAAAACTCAGAGTGGCCGATTATAATCAGAAAAATTCATTGAAAAACGAGTTTTTAGTGAACCAAACCTTCAATGCTCCTTCTGTCATCCAGGTCAAATATTTCGAAGGTCACTAAACTCAGCCATTTTCTTCTCCTTATCTGGTTTGATGATGTCAATATGGTGAGACGCATTTGTAGTCCTATACATGTTTTCACACAAAATGTAAAATGACATTTGCCGCCATTCCCAATCCTCTGGATCCGGGTCGCGGGGGCAGCATCCCAACTAGGGAGTTCCAGACTGTCCTCTACCTGGCCATCTCCACCAGCTCCTCCAGTAGGACCCCAAGGCATTCCTGGGCCAGACTGGAGATGCGTTTTCTTCAATGTGTATTGGGGGCATCCTGCCAGCAGGACATACCTGAAACACCTCCCTGGGGAGGCGTCCAGGAGGCATTCTAACAAGATGCCCAAACCACCTCAACTGACTCCTCTCGATATGGAGGAGCGGCGGCTCTCCTCCAAGTCCCTCCCAAATGTCCGAGCTCCTCACCCTATCCCTAAGGCTAAGCCCAGCCACCCCGCTGAGAAAACTCATTTCGGCCGCTTGTATCTGCGATCTTGTTCTTTCGGTCATTACCCAAAACTAATGGCCATAGGTGAGGACTGGGCAGTAGACTGACTGGTAAATCGAGAGCCTTGCTTTCCGGCTCAGCTCCTTCTTCACCACAACAGACCGGTTCAGCATCTGCATCACAGCAGATGCTGCCCCAATCAGCCTGTCGATCTCCCGCTCCCTCCTTCCCTCACTCATGAACAAGACCCTGAGATACTTGAACCCCTCCACTTGAGGCAGGACCTCTCTCCTAACTCGGAGTTGGCAAGCCGCCCTTTTCCGGTCGAGAAGCATGGTCTCAGACTTGGAGATGCTGATCCTCATCCCAGCCGCTTCACACTCGGCTGCGAACCTCCCCAGCAAGAGCTGTAGGTCAGAGCCTGATGAAGCTAGGAGGACCACATCATCCGCATAAAGCAGAGATGAACTCTCCTGTCACCAAACTCTACACCCTCAACACCACGGCTGCACCTAGAAGTCCTGTCCATAAAGCTTATGAACAGGACCTGTGACAAAGGGCAGCCCTGGCAGAGTCCAACCCTCACTGGGAACAGTTCCGACTTATTGCCGGCTATGCAGACCAAACTCACTCCTCTGGTACAGGGACTGAATAGCCCTTGGCAAAAGACCATCCACCCCATACTGCTGGAGTGCCCCCCCACAGGGTACCTCTGTGGACATGGTCATAAGCCTTCTCCAAAAACACATGTGGATTGGTTGGGCAAACTCCCATGACCCCTCCATCACCCTAGCAAGTAGCACTTGTACTGGGTTCAGTTCTTTAACCCTTTGACGCATGAATTATGAAATCTTCAACCATGATTTTTTTAACAGTTTTTTTCATTCGTCTTTAGGTGTGAATGAAACAAATTTCAACAAATATTTTTTGTAAAATTTTATAATTTACAAAAAATTTATTACATGTCCACCTCAGTGGACAGCGTGCATTCTGAGCATGAAATACGTTGGTTTGGCTTACTGAAGTCCAAATGGAGGGGCTCAAATGCAATAAAGTCTTCAACAGCTGTGCTTAATAGCGAAAACAAATAATTAACAATTTTGAGTACCTGTCCACTGTAGTGACCATTATGCATCAAAGGGTTAACCTGTAATAAGCTTTAGGCTTTTATTTTGATGAAAAATCCTCAGGAATTCCGTAATTTTCCATCCTAAAATCTTCTTAAATGTTTTGTTTCTTGCAGCTTACGGAAAGTAAACCAGTAATATCTTATTTCTTCACATCTCACATATTGGACTCGTTGAAGCAGCTTGGCTGCTACCGTGCTCAAATCATAAACATTTCCACCGAGGAGACATCTGGGTTGGAAAAAGGTCTGAGCGACTCTGGCGGCTCCGAGCCGATTGCTTCATTCAGAGTGTAATTCTGTCAAATGAGATGAAGAAGGACGGCATAAGAAGGCAAGTGTCCAGTTGCGGCTTTGGATGCATACAGCGGCGCCCAGATGAGGTCGTAAAAGTTGTGTGTGAACGAAGGAGAAAGGCAGATTTGGAGCACATGGGAAGATGGTTTGGCCAGCACATACCATTCTCAGCGTCCCGTAGAGAATGCCCAGAGTGAGACCCTAAATCCTCAGCAGTGCTCTCTGCGCTGATGAAATCTATTACTACCCGCTTCCTGCTTTCTATACGTTCTTCTTGAATCACTGCTAAACAGGTTTGCTCATTCAAAAACACATTTTTCTGCATCTCAGTAATTTCATATGGAAGATTATGCTTGTGCATTTGAAAGAGAGAACACGTGAAAATTATATCAAAGGTTTCAGAGGAAAATAAAGAGAAATATAAGAATAAATGTTTTATGGTGACAGCAGTTTACTTTGGGACTGGCTCCTCTGCGGCTACTAGTCATCAGCTCACCAACAGGTCTGTTTCTACAAACCTGTCAAAGAGCTTCACTGTGTCACCAAAAGGGAAAATACTTAAAATCCTTGGAGTCAGATGATGCACTAAATGCCTTGGTTTGTTGGTTTGGAGTAGAGGAAGTTGACTTGCACAGAGTACTGGCTTCAGCCCGATAGATCACCTTTAGGATTAATTAGAGTGGAGATCTAGAGAGTCTGTGCTTCTGGAAGAATGGTTAAAATGTCTCATAAAACTCCTAAAGCTTGTAAAAAGTCATGGAATTTTATGTCATTTGAATTTAATAGAAAAGTTTTTGGCATTACATATCCTTTTGTAATAGATTTCTTATTATTTAGATTATTTTTTGTGTTATTTTTTATTTATCCTATAAACTATTGTCACAAAGTCTCTTTGAAGGCTGAGTTCACTGATAAACTGTTTTTCATTCATAATTTATTAAATATGATGAATCACCCCAAGTCTAATATGCTGGCTTAATGTGAAGTTGTCTTCTACCCCTATTTCCTGCATTAACTGCTGATAGGAAATAGACTAGGAAATGCTTGGAATAAAAAAGCCAGGCAGATCTGGGTCACACTGTAAAATAGCATCCATGGATTCACCCATCTTGGCTCATTGTTGTCGATTCAGCGTCCAGGGAATGGTGGAGCACATCTCGGCTAGCAGAAGCTAACTGTTAGCAACTCCACCACACAGCAGAACTCATCCAGGCTTGTGGAGACAAATCATCAACACTTTAAAGCAAACTGAGTCCGTGGTAGAGTAGCAGTGTTGTTAGCTGATCGGAGGCGAGATGTCCAAATATCAGGAAATAAGACTCCAAATTCTGCCACCTGCAGGTCAGTTCTCTGGGTAACTCATAGTTCCTGAAAAAGGAGCGCCAGAGCCCGTTTTCCCACATAGGTCGACTCATAAGGAATTAACTTATACTAGAGACCACTGCACTATCCCTAAGGCTGAGCCCCGACATCTTTCGGCCACTTCTATCCGTGATCTTGTTCTTTCAGTCATCATCCAAAGCTTGTGACCATAGGTAAGGATTGGGACAGAGATCGATCAGTAAACTGAGAGCCTTGCTTTCTGGCTCAGCTCCCTCTTCACCATCCGACAGATCGGATGGTCATGAGCTTTGGGTGATGACCAAAAGAACGAATGAATGAGTTTCCTTCACGGGGTGTCTGGACTCAGCCTTAGGGATAGAGTAAGGAACTCGGACATACGGGAGGGACTCGGAGTGAAGCCACTACTCCTCCCCATCAAAAGGAGCCAGTTGAGGTGGTTCGGTCATCTGGTCAGGATGCCTCCTGGACGCCTCCCTCGGGTGGTGTTTTGGACATGTTCTGCCGGCAGGAGGCCCTCGGGTCGACCCAGAGCTACCTGAAGGAAATACATCTCTAGGTTGGCCAGGGAACGCCTGGGTGTCCCAGCTGAGGAGCTGGCAGACTCCAGACCCAGATCCCGGATAAGTGGAGAAAGTTGAGGTGAGGTGAGGTAGAGACCACTGCAAATGTGTTGGGGAAAAAAATAATTGAACTTGGTCTTTAAACCACTTCCAATCTGAAAGAATCTAGATGGAGTATCAGGATTAGTACATTCACCAGCACCCTGCCTCAGTATACTGCCCTCTGGTGGACACTCTTCTTTTACTGGTATATAAACTCCTAAACCTGGATTGGATTTGTTTTGATGATGATGCAAAAATAGTGTCTGCTGTATCAAAAATCTATATCTGATTAAGAATAAAAGATAGATTATCAAAAATGTATTTAAGATGAATGCAGTGAACCTTTTTGGTGAAAGTGAATTTATGTCACCCGCTTCAGAAACTTTTACAATAAGCTGACTGAGGATAATAACAGAAAACAAACACATCTACGATTCAAAGTGACCCAAAACAATGCAGCCCTGTGAGGAGAAATGTCACAAGTTTTCATGTTGGTGTGTATCATATCCAAACAATCCCAGAGACCTGCCTGTTGTGCTTTTGCAGCCGCTGCATCAGCCGACACACACTGTCGCTTTTGTGGCGGCTGCAAATGTGGGCAGTAAAGTTAAGGACTTGGACTTGACTTGGACTTCCACCTCAGTTACTTTTGACTCAACTTGGACTTGGTTGTCTTTGACTTGGACTTGACTTGAGATTTGACTGGAAAGACTTGTGATCTACTTGTGACTTGGTCACACCTCCGCATAATAGATCATGCGAGATCAGGTTGGTTTTAAAACAATGTCAGCTTTTCTGCAGTGAGTCAAATGTGCAAAACTTGCATTGCTGTGAAATTATTTAAAAAAAAGTTTAAAGTTCATTTTTGGAGCTTTGAAAGTTGAAGTTAAAAGTTAAAAACTGAATAAGGTCATAAAAGCAGGTCGAGAATCTCAGAGTATCCTTAGAACAAACCAGCAGATAATCAATCTTCAACAGGAAGACTGTGTTGATAAAATGAAGTTATTGCCTCTAGTTGCTGAAAAGTCGATGCATCTCTGAAGCACCGTGGCTAAAATATTAATGCAGAATCTTTGCGTCACTCAGAGCTTCACATCTGCCTTCCCTTTAGTAGCTGTTGTTACCATGCAGATGTTCTAAATATTTAAAAAATCTCTGATAGTGCTTATTCAGGAATCAACTCATCCTTGAAAAGTGTTTTTCTGAGGCTGATGTGAGTACTTTGTTGGAGTTACCATGACAACGATGACTCACAGGAACAGGATATCTACAAAAACGTAACTTGTCTATAGGATGGTAATGTTTTTTTTTTAGTTATTATCATTTATATTGGCAAGACAGCTTTATTCATACAGCACAAAGCAACTCGGTGTGCTTTCCAGGTGCGAGATCCGCAAAAACATTAAAATCAACGTGACAATAGATTATAAAACCAGAGATAAAAGACAAATAAAATTAGATGCAAGAAATAAAATGCAAAAAGCAAAATTAAAGGCAGCAGAAAGTTTATTCATCAAATATTGTAGTTTTTAAATGTTAAATGTTACAAAACCATTCAAGGAAATATGAGAAATAATCCCATTTTTTACGTTTTGGTTGTTTTCTAATGTATAGTTTTAGGGTTTCAGTTTTATTTTTGCAACAACTTGTTATTTACTATATGTGTTTTTGCAATGCTGCCGTACTCTGAGCTTCAAGACCACCTCTCCGTTTTGAACAGAAGTCATAATTTCTCCTGATGTTCAGGCTTTGTCACTTATATAAAGAAAATGTTTGTCCTTTCTGTGGGATTTACTGTAGCTCCAGATTTTCTACTTTAGAGACAAGCCTCAGATTAACGCTGACAAAAGAAAGAAAGGCCCCATAATGTAAAGCTAATCCAATTTGATGGACGTGGAGTCCTGAACTAACATCCCTGCCGCGTTGCCTCATCGGTGAGCTCCACTCCACTGGTTGACGGTCGACCTTTGGCTGATTTTCTAGAAAATCTCAAGCTGTTCTGAAGCTTGACTGATTTATTTCTGAATCTTTAAATTGGAATGCAAGAACAAGGAGCTTAGGGGTTTTGTTGTTCAGCGTGAACCCATACACCCAAAGCAACAATTGAGTAGCTCATCATGAAATCGGAATGATTTATAAATAGTTGTTCTGCTCCTACAGGCAGTTTAGTGATGTCCTCCAACAGAGCTGCTATCAAAAACAATTTATAGCTGTAGTTATAAATAGCACCCCCACAATAAAACAAAAGATAAATCTTCAAATAATTGACAGAAGAAACAAAATGAAAATGTTTTTTTAAACATTTAGGGACATTTTTTCTGTTATTTAAACGGTACCTACAGTTACAGCATCTTTTCACTACGACTCCGTACCGTAGGAACTATTAGAGATAAAAGAGTCAAGTAAACAGAACAAAACGCACCATTTTTCTCTGTCAGATGATTTATGTTTCATATTTATTTGGAAAAACTAATTGGATAAGTCTGCTGAAGCTAAATAGACTCATTTGCCAGAGGCCAAAAGAGCCACAGAGCCTAGGCTTTGTGTGACATAAAAAAACGCAGATTTTTCTTCTCTTTTTTTAGTTGTGGTCACTCTCCTGTTAAACCGCATTACAGATAATTAGATTTGTCAACTTGTTTTCAAAGAAGCCGGAGGAAATAAGGGAACCGATACAAACTCAGCTTGTGTTAAATTTGAGACACTAATTTAAACACTGAATGAGTTTTTTAAAGGGTATTGGGTTTGCGAGTAAAAATAACTCACTTCTTTTGGATCAACTGGTGTCTTTTTTTTGTTGCACTTTAAAAAACAAACTCTTCCTGTCGAGACTGTGAAACCAGAAGACTTTTTGAAGCTGCCAATGGAAAAGTTTCAAAGTTATTTGGCCACTGAACATCAGCTTCAAAAAGCTTCTCCTCTTCCCTCTTTATAAAACATGTTTACAAAAAATACATCAAGTCATAATGCGTGGTGCAATTGGGAATAGTGCTCTATGATCTTTGGTAGCTGTTCAGTGTATGGACTAAAAAAAACATTTGCACAAAAAAACTGAACAACGTCGTTAAACACAAAGAAAAAAAAATAAAGTTGGACATTATTTGTGTAATCTGTTGTTTTGATTAATTTAATAGTTTTTACAAAATCACCGTTAGATTTGATGAATTTATGACAGTGTTCTCGTGAGGCATCAATTTTTTTTGGCATTTATTGATTTTTACTCAACACCGTTAATCCACAAAAGAGAATTTTAGTCTAATCGCACCACTCAGTAGCATGTTCCTGGAACTCCTTCCTGGCAGACCGTAGTAAGTTGAAAAGGAATAAAACCATCAAGAAGCACCACAGGGCTGAGTACTCGGCCCCCTCCTGTTCATTCTGTCATGTTCGGCTAATTCTATGTTATTTTTACAGATGACACTACAGTGGTACGTTTCTAGTCTGGCAAGCCATCTTTAACATGTGAATATATAGTATGGCCATGACCCATTGGGAATGTTCAGTCAAGGGGTGGAATCTACGGTTGTCTTTCAAACTGTTTCTACATGCTTACAATGAACAACGTGACATACTCATCACTAGTCAATGAGGCAGTCCGCCATACACTGTCGAAGAAAATGCAAATACATCCTTTTTCTAAACTGAAGACTCAAGAACCTCTATCTGCTCTTGACTCAAAGAAAAACACAGATTGATTTCAGAACAGTTTCAAACGAGCCGTCTCATCACTCCACCCATCAAACCGATAGAGTGCAGTGTTTGGCACCCCACCAGACTGGTCAGGTCTGTGGAGGGTTCAATGGAGCATGGCTAGACCAACACGCAGAGCAAAATCATTTTGCTTCTGTTAGTGTCTGTCTAGATTTCTAGGCTTTGGTAAGTTTAATCATCAATGAGCAAAGAAGAGGAGGAGCAGTTGATGGTGGTGTGGCCATAACTTCTCTCTAAATGTTGCAAAAGCCAAGGAGATGGCGAAGTGACAATGGGGACTCCAAGCTGACTCTATTGTACTGTAGAAAAAATAAAAAGCGCAGCATTTCTGGGTTTGTAAATAGCAGATGTCCATGGTCTCACTGCTATCGCAAAAAGCATGAACTGTTGTTGAAGCACACTAGTTAAGGTTGCCCGGCCATCTTTGGGTTTGTTAGGATGAGTGTGGTGATTCAGCCATTCGCACAGTGGACTTCAGCATGAATCAGAGTCATCTGGAGAGCATAAAAGGGTGAAACTGTCTGACTGATCAGAACCTGTGAGGTTTCTTTTCTTAGACAAACTGTATGTGAAAGGCATGGACTGTTTCTGACAAACACTGTTTGAGTAAGTTTCACTTCTTTCTTGGTCCTTTTAGTCTTTGATTTCACATCTTGAGTAAGAGTTTTATTGTTCAGCAGCAGAACAAGTCACACAGGCTGCGGTTTTGAAAACTGGGTAGACTAGGGGGTCACAAACCGTCACTGGCAGCCTCTGATGACTAAATTTACTTCATGCAGACCTCACAGTTGAACTGAATGTCAACAGCAATTCAAAGAATGTGCCTATTGTGACATTTCTACAAAGGCTCTCTGTTTGAAAAATATTTCTGCTTTAATATTTTTGTTTCACTGTGAAGCAATTTTAAACTAATGTTGACGATTTGACTGAAGTGTTTTCTTCATCAGTTCAAGTGCTTTGTGCTCTAAAAGCTACGTGAATTCTACCTCTTTTCAACTCATTACCAGAGCTAAACACTTGAAATCAGCAGCACATTTGATATTTAACAGTTTTTGACTTTTATTCTAAGCCACTTTAAGCCAATATAGGCTAATATTTCATTCATTTCACTTAATCAAGCTGTGGAGTTTCTAAAATTTACCACCACCTCACAAATGTATCGTCCTCATCCCAAAAAGCAACAGGCTTCTTCAAATTTAAACCTGAGAAACAATGTCTGCTGTGCTCAGTGAAAACACTCAGCAGAGTAAACTCATGGGGAAACTCATGAACTCTGTTTATGTTATTTGTGCCAAAAATAACAGGGAACCAAAAAAAAAAGACTTCTCTCTTTTTAACTTGAAATCTGAGCAATGAATTAAAGTATAAATGAGGAGATTTTATAATCGGCTTTAGTTTACTTAACAAGAAACAAGGTAAGCATCTAAAATAAAACATTCCAGAGCTGACACTGGGCATTTTGCATTCATTGCCAATCCTTATGAGTGCATTTCTCTGATTCTGATTCTCTGATTCTCTGACTAGGATGCTTCTGCCAAAACCGGAAACCCACGATGCCAAACGAAATGGGATAGTACAAAACACTAGTCGCCATTTCTACAACCAATCGTCTTTTGTTGTCCGTGACTTCAAATGTTTTTTTTGGGGACTCTGGTAGTTTGTCCTAAAGTTGAAGTGGTAGCAGCTGGCCAGCTGGCTCTTTCTCCTTCTCTGATATTATTGAGCACCAGTGGTGTTCTGCTGCTAAATACACGAGTGCGTTATGGGTGGAGGACCTAGGGAAGTGCGGCGGTTTGGCGAGACTAAGGCCGTGTCCACACATAGCCGGGAATCTGCCAAAACGTAGATATTTTTCTACGTTTTGGCCTGTCATCCACACGAAAACGGAGTTTTTTCACACGAAAACGGATCTTTTTAAAAACTCCGGCCAAAGTGAAGATCTGCGTTTTCTCCGTTTTGGGTGTCTGCGTGTGGACGGACATAACCGGAGTTTTAAGGTCCGCAACGTCGCTTTCCGCGACAAAAAAATGCTGACATCACGTGTGCGACCTGTGTTTACACTAGCCGGCATCATGGAAGCCCTCAGAGCTGCGCTCTGTCACTACCCGATCCATCAATTGTCCAAGCGCTTTTTGCTCGTTTGTTTTTGCAAGCGGAATTACTGCTCCTTGCGGAAGACCGCAGACGAAGGACGAGGTTAAGAAAGGGGGAAGTACTGCCGCCTACAGGTCTGTCATGTCCTTAACAACGTATTTATCCGGGTACATGTGGACAGTTGTTTTTTAAAACACGGTGGTGTGGATGCAAGTTTTTGGAGGGGCGGATATTCGTTTTAAAAAAAAAACGGCTATGTGTGGACTAGGCCTAAGAACCGGATGTTTCAGTAGTTTCTTTTGGTCCGAAATGCGTTATTGACAGAGTATTTTAGACAAATGTAAGAGAACAAATGTATTAATTTTTTTTAATCGCCACAACATCTTTATAGCCATACTAAGTTAGAACGTTCTTAAAGGTCATGGAAAATGTTTGAAGCTAATTTGTTTTCCTAATTAACCATTAGCTTAAAGCAGGTGTAGAAAAAGACTCATTTATTTTTTGCTCTCTCTCTCTCTCTCTCTCTCTCTCTCTCTCTCTCTCTCTCTCTCTCTCTCTCTCTCTCTCTCTCTCTCTCTCTCTCTCTCTCTCTCTCTCTCTCTCTCTCTCTCTCTCTCTCTCTCTCTCTCTCTCTCTCTCTCTCTCTCTCACACACACACACACACACACACACACACACACACACACACACACACACACACACACACACACACACACACTTAGAGCTAATTTAGGCTATCTACATAACGTGCATTATTTTGACTGTAGAGAAAATTCATGCAAAAACTGCAAAAAAAGCCCAAACTGAGTTCCAAACACATCGCAACAATGAGGGAAAAGACTGCAACTACTCTGAACATCTGCTCCTCCTTACTATCCAGGTGCTTGGCCACACGTGTCTCATCAGCCCGTGACTCACATTGCGTAAACACCTGTGAAGAAAACTTTTCTCTTGATTTGAAGCATCTGAGACATTTCCCTTTGAGAAGCATGTAGGTTTGTGTGTTTAGTGAAACATCTGCTTTAGTGTGGACACAGTTTATCCCTGCTGTTGCTCAGTTAACAGAAACACTTTCACCATATGCACTTTTCCAACTGTTACTCCTAAAAAAATGCCTTCAGTCCAAATCTGGACACTGGTGACTAGTGAACTAAAAACTGAATGAAACAGAGACCAGATAAGCTAATGTGTAGAGGCTCTTAGAGCAGCTGATATGCCTTGTTTGATGATGCCAAACGGGAAAGGGCTCATCTGGTCTTGCCAACTGCTCCCATTTGTTCATGTTGAATTTAATTTAACGTGTTATCTGCATTAATAATGCATGAGCCTATTGACAAAAGGTAGAAGCTGTGCAGTACCCTTTAAACCTTAGAAGGGCCTTTCTATTGCCTGTAACACACGAGGGCTCGCACACTAATGAACAGTATGAGCGTAATGAAGCAGAATCATTTCAAACACTGTAAGACGGTGAGTGTTTCTTTAAATGGTGGCAAGTGTTCTTATTTATCTGAAAAGCAACCGAAAGCGGGCTTTTATTTTGTCAGTTCTTAGCTGGAATCTGTCGTATTTCCCACACATGACTTCCAGAGTGTCCCTCTGCTACAGATGTGTAATTTTTTTGCCTGACATTTCTTCTTCTGTCCTCCGCTTTTCAATTTTTCTCCATAATAAAGCACCCACTGCACAAAATGCTGCCATAAGTGCAAGGACTAAGAGAAAATGAGTCAAAAAGACTTTTCAAAGGTCTGGAGAACTATTGATGAAGACGGCTTCAAAAGTATGAAAGGAAGGCTGACTCACTGGAAGCAAAACATAAAAAAAATGTGGGTGGGTTTCAATGATATGTTGTCATAAGAGTAAAAAAAACACTGCATGGCACCAAGGCATAACTGCATGAAGAAGAGATACCAAGGGATCAGGTAGGAGGGGGAAAGCCACATTCTCTCTGTTTAAAAGAAAATCACGGTGTGCTCACTGGAAAAGTTACAGTTTTTGTGCATGCATTTTAAAATAACACAACTGTAGAATGCTCTAGAAGATAACAGGCTTCCACAACGCTGATAGAATGATAAGGTTGCAGACGAGGCATGAGGCTAATGTGCCCAGTCCTGCTTCAAATTCTCAAAAACCACGCCGTGACAGTATACTCGGGCTCTTGGATTCTCCCTACATGAGACCTGCAATGCAAATCATGTCACAATGCAGAGATCCCACATTGTCAATAAGGCAAGGGAGCTTTATTTGTATAGCACACAGAGGCAATTCAATGTGCTTTCCATTAGCAAGAACAGCACAAACGGTAAAATCAATGTGACTGCACCATTAAAATGCACAAATTTATTTCAGATATAAGAATCAGAAAAAGACAAAGTGAGCAGTTACAGTGCAGAAGGCGCAGCATAAGAAACTTTCATTCATAGGCCAATGAATACATGAAAGTTTTCATTTTTGATTTAAAAGTTGGGGCACTTTTGAGGTCATGAGGAAGCTGGTTCCATCTGTGTGCAGCATAGTATTTAAAAGCAGCTTAATTCTGTTTGGTTCTCACCCGGGTTCTGCCAGTTGACTGTTTCCTAAGGATCTCAGAGCTAGCGATGGGTACCAAATTCAGAACTTTTTAAGGAACTGACCGAATTCCATAGTACCGACTGAGCACCGTTTCACGTCATTTGAAACGGTGCCTCGTTTCGGTACCCGTCCTTCATAACAAGAATTTGCCTAGACAGCTGCGCATGCGCAAGAGCGTTATGTCGTCGGTCGCTGCGAGCGAGTTGTAAACAGAGCAGCATGGTAGAAAGAACGCACGCTAAAGCTTGGGTCCACTTCACTAAATGTGATGGGTAACTGGGTGATGATGAAACCAGCGACAATGATCTAAGTGAGACATCCTCATCTTAATCTGCTCCGGTAGATAAATAAAATGTTTAAGATAACGTTAGCTTGATAATTTAGCTTCCGTTCCGCTAATGGTGCGTTCGCTTTCTCCTCGGAACTCCGAAGTTCTGACTGGAAGAACATGAACACGCTCTAAAGTTTGGCTTCACTTTACTAAATGCGACGGGTGATTGGGTGAAGATGAAACCAGGGACAACGATCTAAGTGTGAGGCATCATCGTTTAAATCTGCTCCAGCAGCTAAATAAACTGTTAAAGATAACGTTAGCATGATAAATTAGCTTCCATTGCCACCATCACTATCAGCTAATGGAGAGTTTGCTTTCTCCTCGGAAATTCTAACTTCCTAGTAGGAAAAATCAAATGAAAAAAGACGGCAAAAGGAATGAAGATACACAGTAAATTTAGTTCACAGGAAAGATGTTTGCTTCAGTTTAATCATCAGCTTATAAAACTACAAGGACGATGTTAAAATACAAACAGTTGTATGTTATTTATCGTGATATTTATCAAATATGGTTATATATTGAGAAAAATATATTTTTAATTCTAAAAGGGAATTAAAATATTAAACACTCAAAAGTATCTAAAATTGGTACCATTAAGTACCAGTATCGATTAGTTTTTAGGAAGAACAGTCAATCTTTTAATGTAAGATTTCTGCTCCTAAAGTTTAACACGTTGAAATGCACAGCTGCTGCATTTTTAATTGAAAAGTTTGAGTGCCATCTGTTTGCAATGGGTCGATCAGCAGCACAGATTTGTACTTAACTGTCTGTGTGCAGTCATGTGATCACCACATCCTTGGAGAATCACACTTCATAGGCAACCTTGTGAAAGCTGATCTATACTATCATCTCCCCTTGGTGTCTGTGCACACCTCTGGCTCCTGTTTCAGCACCCTCTTATTAACAGTCTGCTCTGCAGAGACTCAACAGCTCCGAGAAGCCAGTGACTACAATCACATATTTACTCAGCAGCTTCAAAGATGTAGCCGTGCAACTGTGGCGAGGCTGCGTGAGTGTGTGTTTATGTGTTCGGAGCATTGACATGTGAAGACAAAATCAGTAGGAGCACTGCCTTGCCAACAAAACCAATCATGGAGGATCAAAAACTGGCCAACATGAAGGAAAGCTCACAGAAGTGTTTGAGAGAAACAAAAGTCATGAAGGAACCTTAAACATAGACGGACGGATGGTGTTGCTTTTACAATAGATCGGACAAATGGGACTGACAGCGAATGTCTTTGCTGTCAAAAGGGAAAAGTACAGAAAAGTACGGGAAGGAAAATGTAAAAATAATGGATGAGCAATCCGTACAGGACCGTCTTGTGTTGCAAAAAATTGAGCTTCGGTTGTTCTTGTCATAATCCCAAAAATAATATAATTTATTAGGGTTATGATTAACAACAAGTAAAAATCTAATTTTAGTCTGATACATTTTGTTGGGGTGGCTCGGGCATCTGGTCAGGACGCCTCCTGGACGCTTCCCTGGTGAGGTTTTCCGGGCACGTCCAACCGGGAGGAGGCCTAAAGGTAGACCCAGGACACGTTGGAGAGTCTATGTCTCACACCTGGCTAGGGAACGCCTTGGGATTTCCCCAGAGGAGCTGGCCCAAGTGGCTGGGGAGAGGGAAGTCTGGGCCTCTCTACTTAGGTTAATGCCCCCGCGACCCGACTCCAGATAATCGGATGAAGATGGATGGATAATCGGATGGATGGATGGATGGATGGATGGATGGATGGATGGATGGATGGATGGACTAACATTTTGTTGATTAGTTGCCATCTTGAATGTATTTCAGTTAGTGATGTTCATCAAATAAAGACAATGTCTAGTTGTTCATGAGATGTCTTTTCAGAGTTGATTCCAACTGGAAACATTTTAAAACAGTGATGGGGAGTTTTTGCCTGTTTTTAATCTGGGATTTTTGGAGGGAAATCCGTAAACATGGTAGTCTTACTCTGTCTTCTGAAAGAATGATGGCAATACGTAAATGTTTTGCTGCTGTAGCACCCCATGCTATTTGAATCTGCCCTGTTCAGCATTTGCCAATAGCTTTAGAAATCTGCTTAAGTACAGATGTCAATCACAGAGGATTTGCGCGTGTTTGCGGAAGTACCTCGGTTTAGCTCTGTTGGTTTGGCTAGAGGTGCACGTTCATGAACGAGAGGCGTTGCTTCAAGCCATAATAAGAGAAGCAGGGAGAGGGACTTAAGCTGCAATACAGTTTTCCCGCCTCTAGATGGTGTCCTTTGAGAAAAAACTCTGGATTTCTACTTTAAAGCTGTTATAATGAATCTGCAAACAAGCTAAGTTGTAATCACAAACTTGGAACATTCACCCCTCCCCTTGGGTATCTTCCCTAAAACGCTTCTGGCGGAACCGGAAACCTGTCACGCCTCACGAAACAAGATAAAGGTAAACACCAGTCGCCATTTTCTAGGTCTGAACATCTTCTGTTGTTCATGACTTCAAATGGTGTTTTTCTTTTTGGGAAAGAAGTAGAACTTTTTGGGGTTCTACTTTAGAAGTTTGTTCTAAAGTAGAACTTGTGGCAGTCAGCTGTTTCTTCTTCTCTGATATAATTGAGCCACAAACCTCTCACTCCAGTGGTGTTCTGTTGCTAAATACGTGAATGCGTAATGAATGGAGGAGCCCTGGAAGAGCGGCGGTCTGGCAAGACGGACAACCAAATAGTCCAATAGTTGCTTTCAGTCCAAAGAGCGAGGTTTTTAGACAAATTCGAGAGAACCACTTTATTATTTTTTTAAATCTCAGTATGTTTATAGCTAAACTACGTTAGAACGTTGTTAAGAGGCATGAAAAAATGTTATAAACAACTTTGTTTGTTTTCCAAATTTGCCATTGCAGCTTTAAGACAAGATGTCACATGATGTGTGAAGATTACTACACCAAACAAACGTAGCTCAAGACCTATTAAACTAACTGAGTTAGCTAGTTTGCTTTGGCTAATTGTAACTGTACCTTGAGAGTTTCATTAAAATTTAACCCCCCAATCCAACCCCTTAAAGCTGAGTGTCAAAAAGGAAGGGATTGGGCCCCATTTTTAAAGTCTTGGTACGACCCGACCAGGATTTGAACCCTGATCTCCCAGTCCCAGGGCAGACCTACCACTAGGTCACTGCGAAGGTTCTTTTTTTTCTTAAATTTCTCTCTGAATAAATTTCTCCACAAAACAAAAATAAATTGAGGAACACATGAGGAGAGCTTTGGAATTAAACTTGAACAGAACTCAGGAAATAGTGGAGCTGCGACCTTATTCAGGATGCTGTTGAGGCATCAGCCTCAGAACAGAAGAGCTAAGCTCAGCGACACTATCAAAACAAATCAACGTGACGTCTCAACAATCCATACAACCAGCCTCGGGCTGTTTCTGCCACAAGATTAAAAGCAACAAAGTATAAAAGAAGGTCTATCAGGATTCAGGAGATGAGCACACACATAACAGATTATTGTTGCGCTCGGAGGACAACCACACACAGATTAAAAACACAAGTGTGTGTGCACATGGCAGAAGGATCAGCGTTTGCTGTTGCCGAAGCACTTTTTGTACATAATAATAATGCTCTGCATCACATTTATTGCTTAACACTAACAGGCCGGTGATATTGGTGTCTGTGTTTGTGCTCAAAATACAAATGTCAACATCAGATGATCATTTTCACTTGGAAACAGAGACGCGGCTGAATCAAAGTTTCCTGGGATGAAAATCTCTTACTGGAGTTCTTCAGGAGAAACAAGTGGGATTAATCATTGATTCAAAGGCTTTTTTAGGATAGCAGTTCAACGCAGATAAATACAAATATTCTTCACCTTGTTTTGTGTTTTTATTTTGAAAAAAAGCTAATTGTTTTACTTGCTAATGGACCCTGTTATGAGTGTGGAAAAGATGGAAAAGGACATGCAGCATTGTTTGAACTATGAGTGTTTCCATCTTTCTGAATTTAACTAATGACTAATTTGCCCGTCCATCTCTTCCAGTTATCCAGAGTTGGGTCACGGGGGTAGCAGCCTAAGCTGAGAGGCCCAGACTTCTCTCTCCCCAGCCACTTGGGCCAGCTCGTCCAGAGGAATCCCAAAGCGTTCCTTGGCCTGCCGAGAATCATAATCCCTCCAGAGTGTCCTGGGCCTTTCTTTGGGTCTCCTCCCGGTTGGACATGCCCAGAAAACCTCACCAGAGAGGCATCCTAACCAGATGGCCGAGCAACCCCAGCTGGCTCCTCTTGACATAGAGGAGCAGTGGATCTACTCTGAGCCCCTACTGCACACGGGTCAATTTCAGGCCCTCGGGCCAAATTTGGCCCGCAGTCTATTGTTATTTGGCCCGCGAGATCAAATATATATGATGCTGGCCTGTTTTGCCACAAAGAGTACAAATCCCATAGTGCTTTGCACATCAGTGGAAGCGCCCCCCTCCTTTCTGTTTACAACTGTTACAACCCATGCTACAAGAATCAGCATCTGCTGCATTACCCTCCTCAGTTTCAAACCAACTGTAAATACTCCTCTAATGTCATGAACTGAACTAGGAAGACCTGTGAAGACACCAAACACAGTAAAAAAAAAAAAAAAAAAAAAATATATATATATATATATATATATATATATATATACATAAGTTTTAATTTGAAGCAGTTACCAGAGTTGGGCGAGGCTGGAGACAGAGTCGGAGAGGAGGCGAGAGTCAAAACCAGATCGGACTTGCAGTTGCGGGGAACAGGCAAGAGGCGAGGTTGAGGACAGGCGAAGGTCGTGGAGGCAGGCAGAGTTCAGGCAGGGGTCAGGAGAAAAAGGAGGTCCGGAGGCAGAGATCAGGCAGGGTGAATTGCTGGAGAATTTACTGGCACGAAATCTTCAATAATCTGGCACTGAATGACTGGATGGCTGGTTCTTTTGTAGCAGGGGAAACAGGTGTGAGTGATGAGCTGAGGAGTCAGAAGCAGGTGAATTGGATGAAGCGGATTGTGGTAGTCAGGGAAACAGGGCTTGGCTGGGGCTTGATGATGAGACCAGGTGTGCTGCATGAAGGCAGAGGAGGGTGAAGGATTGGGAGTCATGGCATCTAAACGCAGAGTTTACTCAGCGATTTGCCGACTTTGAAGGCCAGAAATTCAGATTTCAACTGTTCAGAAGTCCGTCCCCGGCTGACATGAAAAGCTCACCAACAAACTTCCAGACGGAGCTGATTGAACTCCAGTTTATTTTTATTTATTTATTTTTTCCCGTGTCCTGTCTGGCTGTGAAGCAATCAGAATTAATGTCTGAATGCTGGTGACAAGCCTTACAGATTTACTCTCAGGTGGAGCATCAAAGCGTCTGCTTTTAATGTCACGCCTGATACTTAAAACTTTATTGTTATTGTTTTTTTGAATGCTTTGTAATTCTGACCAGACACGGAGACTGAGGTGAAAGAGAAAGGAAGACACAAAAAGAGGGGGGGGGGGGGGGGGGATCACAAAAATAAACAATCGATCATGAACAAGAGTCTGCTTCTAGACCTGCAGAAAAGGGACACACAACAATATAACAGGAGCAAACAATCACACGATAATAAATCACAGTGCATTTAGTGCCAACCACAGCCTTAAGACATGTGTTGAACGTGCCCAAGTCCATACTTACGAGAGCACCATGTGAGCACCTGTGTGCGCACACGCGCTTGTACATGTAAGGTCAAGGTCACGTTTATTTCTAAAGCACACTTATTATTGTTTTTGGAACCCAAAGTTCTGTACAACACACAAGATAACATAGCAAGAAAGTATAACTAAAAACCATAAAACCATTAAAATTAGCAAGTTAGGATAAAAACAGCATTACATCACACAATTATAAAATCAATAAAAATGAGAAAGAATGACGATGACAAAAATTAAATCATCCTACATAAAAGCCAGGTTGAAGAAATTAGTTTTAAGCAAGGACTTAAATACATCCAGATTTTGTGAGGTCCTGATCTGCAGGCTGGAAGGCTGTTCCAGAGTGTAGGACCGGCCACAGAAAAAGCCCTATCTCCTCTCGTCTTTAGGCGAGCCTTTGGAACTGACAATAAAAACTAAGCTTGACCACAAATTCATGGCAGGAGAGTAGGTTGACAATAAATCATCTATATAGGGAGGGGCCAGACCATAAAGTGATTTATAAACAAAAAGCAACAGTTTAAACTGAATCCTGTAATGCACTGGGAGCCAGTGAAGGGAAGCAAGCACTGGAGAGATATGGTTGTTCTTCCTTGTACCTGCTGCAATTTGAACCAGTTGCAAGCGGTTTAAGGAGGAATGCCCTAATCCATAATACAGGGAATTGCAGTAATCTAGTCAACAGGAGACAAAGAGATGAATAACATGTTCAAAGACAGTTTCTGGCAAATAACACTTAACCTTTGCAAGTTGCCTCAAGTGATAAAAACCAGACTGGACCACTGCACTTATCTGTCTGTCCAATTTAAACGAACATCCATTTAAAAAAACAGTTTTTTCACATGAGGCTTTACAAAATCTGAAAGGGAACCAAGTGGGCTCACCGCACCCGTTAACAGGTCTCTCCACTGCCATAAACTAAAATCTCTGTCTTGAGGTCATTCAATTTCATAAAATTAATTGACATCCATTGATTCAAATTTGCTTTCCGGAACTGTGCTGCTCTGGGTGGCTGCATGTTGGAGTAGCTCTGTTGACTATATGTAAGTTTTGCCTTTTCTTGGACATTTTTTCTTCTAGTTTCTCAAGAAAAACGGTATATATTTTTTTGGACACTTTACTTTTCTGTCTCTGGTGCTGTGAAGTTGGAGGATTTTTACTGCTATTTTTTTTAGCTTTTTTCACTTTTTAAGCATTTGTTATGATGCATAACCATGGCAACAAGCTGGTTTACAATTGGGAGCAGCTGATTAACATTGGAAAGGCTGAAATAATACCTCAACTGAAGCCACAAATCCCAAATGAGCTAAAACGCAAGAAGCATGGGTGCAGAGCAGGAGCAAAACGGAGACAGAGAAAGAGGAAATTCAAACCATCTCTTCCATCGATCATAATGGGCACTGTGAGATCACTGGCCAACAAGATGGAGGAACTCCAAGCCCTTACAAGGACTCAGCCAGAGTTTCGGCAGTTTCGGAACCACTGGTGGAGGAGTTAATGCAAAGAAGGATTCTCCAGAGAATCAAGAAAATTATGGACAACCCTGAGCATTCTCTTCACAAGACTGTCCGACAACAGAAGAGTGTCTTCAGTCAGAGGCTTCTTCAGTTTCGCTGCAACACTGACCGCTACTGGAGATCCTTCCTGCCAACAGCCTTTGTAATATACACTAACTCTTTGATGACTTGATTATTATTATTATTCTGAGCTACTACAGCAATCAATTTATGTTTATGTTTATTCATTTAGCAGACGCTTTTATCCAAAGCGACTTACAATTTATAACCTGTAGGGCATGTTGTGATCTGTGGGGGAAACCGGAGTACCCGGAGGAAACCCATGCATGCATGGGGAGAACACGCAACTCCACACAGAAAGGCCGCAGCCAAGTTTCGAACCTGCAACCTTTGTGCTGCGAGGCAAAAGTGCTAACCACTGCGCCACCATGCATCCCTCTGGGATTAATAAAGTATTTTTGAATTGAATTGAATTGAAATCAGCTAAGCAGGCCATTACAGTTTTTTTTTCGATTGCTAAAACTCGTTTTTCAAAACTGTACGTTTCTTTCAAAACTGCACACACAAAACCCCAAACATAACACACAAATTCCTAAACCGTGGCTTCCCTTTGCAACAAAACCCTGCCACCACATATCGTAACATGTTCCCAAAATGGAACACGTGTTTTCATTTGGTAAACACAGCCACATTTTCACATGACACACACATACCATTCATTGCTTACAGTAAACACAAGTAGCCTTTGGGTGAACACTACCAAGCATGGAAAGAACACTGAAGAGCAAAACTGAAAACACAATTGTCGAAAGGGAACACAATGAATTATACACTGAATGTATGACAGTGCCCACTTTTCTCTGAGACAAATATTAGACATCACACTAATTTTGAGACAAAACATCTTATTTTTACGGTTAAGCTTTGAGAATTTATGTGAGAAGTGTGTGTAAACCTGAAAATTGTGTGTTGTGTTTTGACAGCAAGGTAATGTGAAATTGACATCAGAGTGTAAAGGAGGAAAATCAGAGTTCTAATATGATAAGGAAATCTTAAGTAGTGATAAATTGAGTCAAGCGACTGGGAACAGAAGTAGAGGTTGTGAAAATTGTGCCTCATTTTTGCTTTTTGAGCTTTAGCAATTGAAAAAAAACTGTAAGGAAACAGCTGAATCCGGGATGAGCGGGAGATATACCTGAAGGTCATCAGCAAAGCAATGAAAAGTATTGTTGTGTCTGGCGAAGATAGACAACAATGGTAAAATATACTGTGAAAAAAGTGTTGGCCCTAAAATGGAACCTTGTGGAACACCACAAGTCACAAGTGCTGGTGGTGATGTCAAAGTTCCCAAGTTCACAAAAAAGGACCTGCCCTGTAGATAAGACTGAAACCAATCAACCACTGTGATCCTTATACCAACACAAGACTCTAATCGAGACAACAGAATATCATGATCAATGGTGTCAAAAGCAGCAGATAAGTCTAGCAGCATTAAAGCAGGTGAGTTGCAAGAAACAGTGATTATTAATAAGTCATTCACCACTCGTAGAAGTGCACTTTCAGTGCTATTCCGTGCTTTAAACCCCGACTGAAATTTGTCTGAAATATGATGTATAGACAAATAATCCTGTAGCTGTGCATGAACAACTTTCTCCAGAACTTTTGATAAGAAACTACGTTTGGAAATAGGTCTGTAATTAGATAGACAAGTTGCATCCAGGCTTGGCTTCTTTAAAAGGGAATTCACTATAGCCTGTTTAAAACACTGCGGAACACACCCTGAGAGAAGAGAACAGTTAATTAGTCTGTGCACAGCAGAAGCAATGCTGTCAAAGGCCTGCTTAAACATACAAGGTGGAATAACACCAAGTGGACAGACTGAAGGCTTTAAACGATGGACAATATCTGATAACTCCTCTAAGGAGACAGGTTGAAACTGACACCAAGAAGTTACACAATCTGGATAATTCAATTCAAATTCAATTCAAAGATACTTTTTTCCCAGAGGGAAATTAGAGTTTCAGTACACACAATTCTGAGATCAGACATACATACATAGACGCATGACAAGAATTGGTGACTGTGGTCATTCGCAACCCGAGTCGCGCTACCTTAATAGAGATCAGAGGGTTTACATGAGGATTGGGTAAGGTGGAGGGGAAAAAAGGCACTTCAGAGTTACCCTCCACAGGGAGGGCAGCTTTGCTATGCAAAAAAAAACACCTCAGACAGAGATGCAACAGACTTCAGACATTACACAACATAAGTGTCCACTAGGTGGGGAGGTAGGGTTGGGGACTATCCTCACATCAGTGCATGCAACCGCGATAAGCAGCGCTCGTCACCTCTGTCTGGACAGGGGAAGGAGGTATTTGGGTTAGAGAGCACAATGGCTCCTGGAAACGATTAAACAGCCTTCACCGGTCGCAGTCCCGCCCAGGCTGGGATAGGGAGACCGAGTTACCATGGCGACGGCAGCATTCCACATTTCTTCTGAGGGGGGAGTAATCTCTTCAGCCTCACAGGATCAAGGGCACCAGATTCAGATAAGAACTTGTTTTGGAGCCAGACAGAGATAATTTCCTCTCTGTCTTAAAGTTCTGTTGATCTCTAACCCCTCTGACTCCAATAAATGCATAAATTAAT
This sequence comes from Nothobranchius furzeri, assembly GCF_043380555.1. Classification (NCBI taxonomy): domain Eukaryota; kingdom Metazoa; phylum Chordata; class Actinopteri; order Cyprinodontiformes; family Nothobranchiidae; genus Nothobranchius; species Nothobranchius furzeri. Next base: position 22,041,350 of record NC_091746.1, read on the forward strand.
CTATCCCAATCTGTGCTGATCCGTCAACTCTATCCTTGATGGCATCAACCTTCTGTGCCAGAGTCTGAATCTCAAAGTTCCAAGCTTACGACTCATCTCGACAATTATATGAGTTTGTGCATTCACAGCGCGGTGTAATCCATCCCTGAGCTCTGGGATTGAGCCAATATTCCTCGACAGCTCATTAATTTTCCGGTAAGCCAGGTAACCACTCAGGCCAAACAGCACGAAACCTGACACCAACACCACAAATATCCAGACGTCTTCAGAATCCTCTAGAGACAGCCGAGAGAGGCAGATCAGGTTCCACTGTTTCCAGGAGTCCATGATATGCCCAGCTGGCTCCGTCCCAGAGGGGCAACCGGGAGCCCCTTCTCCCGTTCTCATCGTTGAAAAAAATTTGTCAATCGCGTTGAGAGACCAACTGACCAGGTCCATTTTAATAATTTCTAGTGTCCAGTTTCCATTTTCCAGAAAAAATGCTGAAGTGCCATATAGCCAGACAGACAAAGACAGACAAAGAGCCTTGGGATAAGATAGGGAGGAGAGGAGGAAAAAAAGCGTCTGAACTCTCCAAGAGCCGGAAGAAGATCTTGGATCTAGGACAGAAGATATTAAAATGGAAGATCTAATCTGTGAAATCTGTGTAAGGTTTCACAGATCTGCCCCCCAAAGATGTGTAGGAGATGGAGGGAGCTCCAAGTATCAGAGATCCAGGAGCTGCCCCAGAACGCAGGGACCCCAGGGAGACTTTTTGATTGAACTCCAGTTTAGCGACACACTCAAGTCAGAGTCTGACTCTGTGGCTGCTGCAGTTTTTATCTCTCCTCCCCATACACTGGCCCAACTTCGACCTTAGCTGCCCGGATTCTCTCCATGTTCAGCAGCACATATATCTATGTGAGCAACTGTTGTCTGTGATGGAGATGCGCCAAACAATGCAGGAGTCTCACTGTTGAACTCTTCCTCAGCTCCGAGCCCAACCCCAGAGATGCAGGTGTCTGGCTAGAACAGGTGAGCATCACAGTAAATCAGAGAGGAGCAAACTGAGCTTGGATTATTTTGTTTTCATGCACTTTTTCTACTCCAAAGCCTGAAAGTTAATAGATGAGATGTTTTCATGTAGATTTCCTAATTTTATTGCTGTTGTTGTTGGCCTGTAAAAAAAAGATTAAATCTACTCTAAAATGAGAACAGGAAAGGCTACAGATAGATAAATAAAACAGAAAATCCCTTTATTGTCACTCAGTGGAGAAACTTTGGTGTCACAGCAGCAATGGCATTCCTTACAAGAGCAGAAAAGAAGAGTAAAAAACAAGAATAAAGAGTAAATAACAAGAAAAAAGAAAAACTTAAAAGATTCAATAGGTAAAAAAAATATAAAAAATGCTGAATATGAACACATTTTAATGAAAAAAGAGCAAAGGAATCGAGACATAAATACAACTTATGTGTTTTATTTAAAATGTACTTGCTCGTGTGTAATTTGGTCAAACCAGATTTAGTGTTTATGTAAAAATAAGTTTATTTCCAAAGGAAAAGGTTCAACAGCACATATCTAAAGGAAAACGTGCACATTTGCCGTCACTTTTCAATAAATATTGAGTTTGGTTTAAGACTTGGTCCCAGTTTTTCATTTCAGCCAATTGTGAATTTGAATTTGACATCCCTGCCCTACTGGATGACAACGCTTCTCCCCCTATTTTTACGGGAGAGCCAGGCCACCCTGCGGAGAAAACTCATTTAAGCCGCTTTTATCCGTGATTTCGTTCTTTCGGTCACTACCCAAAGCTCGTGACCATAGGTGAGGGTAGGAACGTAGATCGACCGGTAAATCGAGAGCTTCCCCTTCCGGCTCAGCTCTCTCTTCACCACAACAGACCGGTACAACGCCCGCATCACTGCAGATGCAGCACCACTCCACCTATCGATTTAGCCCTCCATCTTTCCCTCAGTCGTGAACAAGACTCCGACATATTTATACTCCTCCACTTGAGGCAGGACCTCATCCCTGACCTGCAGACACCATTCTACCTTTTTACGATTCAAGACCACGGTCTCGGATTTAGAGGAGTTGATCCCATCCCTGCTGCTTCACACTCGGCTGCGAATCGCTCCAGCAAAAGCCACAGATCATGTTGTGATGAAGTCAGGACCACATCATCTGCAATAAACAGAGACACGATCCTCAGTCCACCAAAACGGATGCCCTCCACACCTTGGCTGCGCCTAGAAATCCTGTCCATAAGGGTTATGAACAGAATCGGTGACAAAGGGCCGCCTTGGCGGAGTCCAAGTCTCACTGGAAGCGAGCCTGACTTACTGCCGGCAATGCGGACCAAGCTCTGACACCAGTCATACAGGGACCTAACAGCCTGTATCAAGGGGCCTGGTACACCATACTCCCGATATTCTGTGAACTTGCTCTTTAATAAATCTTATTCCTGACGGTAGGTTGTGAAAGGTGGCTGGCTGAGGAACGTTTGGCCAGTCACGAGTCACAAGAGGATTTTTGGGCTAATCCAGTGCAATCAGACACAAGCATTGTGCAACATGAACCAGACGTGCAGGTTAGTTCAGATACAATGTGAGATAAAATGATAGATGATAAGAAAAAATAACCGTCCTGTCATCCCCTTAACACAAACTGTGTTTATTCAGACTCAGACTTCTGGCTCTACATTTAAAACTCATTCACATTTTCCAAGAACCAGATGAGACACTGACTAGAAACCTACGAGCTCATTTCGGCTTAACAACTGTATCTCCAGTTTACCTTGTGAGTACTGACACGAGCTGTGCAATCCCTCAAAAAATTCATAAAGGTTCACACTGTTTTCCTACTTGAGAAGCAGCCAAAGTCATTCATCTATTATTTAGAGGGGCTCGGCCACCTTCACCACTACTACTGAGCCTTTTGTTCAAGCGACATTTACTCCAAAAACCTGATCAGGAAGTGAACTGTCTCAGGACACTCTTTAGTTCCTGCCGACATGGAAACAGGATCTGTCATAGATTAGAAAACCCTCATGTGTGAGAGCACTTTGTGGATTTTGCCTTCATAGAATCAGAAAAGAAGCAAAATCAACGTTAAAAGGCATCCTAACTTTTTCCAGACCTTCATGTGCCTAGATTATGAGTTTTTTTTAAAACCAATTTAGAAATTATTTAGTTGCTTTGTGTAATCTAATGACACTTTGACACCTTTACTTAATTTTCTCTGACCCAAATCAGTATCTTTTCACACAAGTCAGAAATCATTACACAGTGTTTCCCAACCCGGGTCCTCAAGGCACACTGTCCTGCATGTTTTCCATGTTGCCCTTACACCAGTGCTCCCCTGCTGCCACACACTTGACGTAAACGAATGAGTGATTAACAGGCATCTGCAGCACTTGATGACCTCCTTAGGAGCCGGTGTAAACCAGGTGTGCTGAAGCAGAGGCATGGAAAACATGCAGAACAGCGGGCCCTGAGGACCAGGGTTGGGAAACACTGCATTAGTGCCATAAGAGAATGTTTGGGTGTCCTGATAAATCAGTTTTTAGGGGCGGGGCTTCTGGGAGTAAATACAGGAAGTGTTTTAGGCCGAGGTAATTCACAGTCTGAACTAGGGATGAGCGAGTAGAACTAGGGATGAGCGAGTACACCACTATCTGTATCTGTATCTGTTCAACCATCTAAATTATCTGTATCTGTACTCGGAGTGGGCGTGGCCTAACCCGGAAGTGTGTGTAATTTAACCGGAAGTGGGTGTGGTTTACATCAATACGTTATTTTAAGTCTGATCAGAAGTTGCAGTGTGTATTGTTTATTTGAAAACTATTTACAGAGCAGCCTCAGAGTTGAGATTAAATGTTTTTGATCACAATAGTAAAGGAACTATTACAGAACAAGTTTTTCAATAAAATCAGAACATTAATATTTAAGTGCATGAATTAAGAGAGAGAGAGAAGAAAAGATCTTTCTATAGCGCCCCTCAAGATAAAAATCACGGGGACTTCACAAAAACAAAACATGTAAAATAGAAAAAAGAATTCAGAAAATGATTAAGATATATTTAAAATGAGCAAAAAATAGACAATTGTGATTAAAAAATGTAAAGAAAGAGAGAAAGTGAATAGGAAAGAGGGAGTGGATCCTGAGGAAGAGGAGAGAGAGAGAGATGAAAAAAAAAAAACGACCGGAGAGGAGGCAGTGACCGACGCAGGACGAGCCGTTTTCAGCTCTGTCTTGTCAAGTGCACCGCGTACGTTACGGAAAAAGTAACTTTAAATAACTTTAAAGTTGCTTTAAAAAGAAGCAAACCGAAGAAAACATAGGGAGTTCTGAAGAAACGTGAACAGTGAAGCAAGCACAGAGAGATCCGTTACTGTCTGTGTGTCTGCGTGGATGGACCGGACACGGACTGAGCTGTGATGTGAGCTCCCTCTGCAGAGTTTTGCGTGTAGGGAGGGGCGGGCGCTCTATTTGACTGGACAATCACAGAGCGTGAAGACAGTCAGTTACCCAATGAGGATTTTCCTTCAGCACGATTACAGATATTTACGAGTTTTACTCGTTTCATGCTCGTACTCGTCAAAAATGTTTTATCCGTACCGGATACTCGTCTGAAACGAGTATCCGGCTCATCCCTAGTCTGAACCCCTCTTCTGAGCCATTTATTTGAACTCTAGTGTTTTTATTAGCTGGAGCTGAGAAGCCAGTCTTTGGCATCTCTGTTAATTTTCAGCTAGCCTCTACACTGTAAAAATCCAGGGTCATTTCAACTCTAGGAGTTGAATGCAACTGTTCAGATAACATTTGGTCCCACTCAACAGCAGAATACATTTTACTCCTCAGCCAGAGTTACATTTATAGAGTTAATTTATTTCTAAAAAGTGTTAAAGTTAACACTGAAAAAGCCGGGTAACTTAAATCCCTGTAGAGTAGACATTACCACTAGCCTGGCAAGCCAGACTAAATAAATGTATTATTTAGTCTTTGCAAAGCAAGAATTTGGTCTAGTTCACTAGGCTACATTACCACTGCATGTCTGCATAATTTAACTCTGACTTTTAACCCTGCTGTAGCAAGAACACCTCCTCCAAAGGGGCATTTTGTTTCACAATAGTAAGTTTATTGCATGTAGGGCTTACACGATTCCTCAAGTACCTCGAATAATTCGAGTACAAAACAGCCTCGAGTCAAATTCTCTGCCTCGAGGCTTCGTTTAATTCATGTTTAATTAATTCATGGCTTTGCAATCGCCCGGGGTCATGTTTCACCCAGACCAAAATAAGTGACGCACATACACACGCGAGTAGCGAATGTAACTTAACTTTCTCTTAAGCCATGGCGGACAACGTGGACCCCGGTGGAGTGTGAAAAAGACAGAAAATGTCAAAGGTGCGGAACAATTTTTCACGTCGTAAGGCGAAAAACGTAGTCCAGTGTAAATACTGTAAAATGGATTTAGCCTACCACAACACCACATCCTCCATTCTGCAGCACCTGTAAATGTCACTTCTGCAAGCGGACTCGGAGGTCCGCTGTATATTCTGCGGGTACTGAGCGACATTTTCATTTGTAGCACTCAGTTTCAGCTCACACTGGTAGCAACACGTCAGACCTAAAAATGTGCTAAAAATAGCTGTTTTTACACAACACGTCAGACTTTTTATTGTGTTGTTATTGATGTCCGTTGTCCCTCGGGATTGCTGCAGGAGGACACAGGTGTTTATGAGTGGCGGAGGGAAACGAAAGAAAGTAAATAAATGTTTTGTGATCAGTATAATTTGACATAACCACAGCAAACATGCTTTCTCAACAATCCTTGTTATTGTGTGAGAAAAAAAGTGTAGAAATTGAAACGGACGTGTGTTAATAGGGAAATAGCTGGCGAGCCATGTTGACGCATGTTTGCGCATGCGCCGTGAGCGGTTCTGGTGCTGTTTGGGCCGCAGCCGCTCGCAGCGCTACTTAAACAGTTATCCTCCTAGTTTTTGACTAGTTTGCCAGGCTAGTAGATTCTCGCACGCGGGGAAAATCGGCTCAGGTTGTATACTTATTTTTTGCACAGGCATTTGTTTACTGTGAAGTAAAGTCGAAGTGCTGAAGTTTTGAAAACTAATTTTAAATAAAACTTGAAGAATAACTGGCAATTGCGTGCTCATTTTAAGGAGTCTTTCATATATTATAACATGCTATTTGATATAATGGTTTACAAACGCAAAAGGGTAATTTATTAGAGTACTCGATTAATCGATAAAAGATTCGATAGAGCACTCGATTACAAAAATATTCGATAGCTGCAGCCCTAATTGCATGATGTGGGAAAACGGGCCAGGGTTTGATTTAAATGGACTAAACACTGCAGGTGTAAAAACATCCAAAACAACCTGTTTTTGATAACAAACCCCTAACATTCATTAGGCTGCTGGTTAAATAATTGAGCTTTCTGCTACACACACACACTGCTTGATTTAGTTAGGTTTACATATTAACCTTCTGTTTTGAAGTTTTGCTGCTATATTAGACAATAATTGAGGGCAGCTGAAATGTTGTTTTTTTTTTACTTTAAAGTGACAATGTGTATTTTCCCTGGCAATAGGGGGCAGTACATACCTAAATCATTACAAGCAAGCTGTATTTTCACCAACAGATGATCATTAGGATCCAAAATCCCTGGGAACGTAACCTCCAGCTAAATGACAAGCACATCAGACTCCCTTTCATCACAGACAAGGCAAGAGGTAAGTGTGTAAATCAACAAAGTTCATGAATGGCAACATTTTTGTAACCGCTTGTTACAAATCAGTATATGCATTTTATCAAGAGCCATGTCTTCCTGCAGTGTCCCTGGGGGAGCACAGGGTCGGTTAGCATTCCTCCCATAGATATGTATATAAACACGTGTTTATATACATATCTATGGTTCCTCCTACGTCCGTCACAGCAGTGGGTGAGGTTTGAGCGGGTGAGTTTGACCGACTTCCGGGGAGGTTTGTCAAGATGAACGGCTCTCTACGGGGACTCGGCTCTCATCATTCACTTTGAAAACCCGTGCAAAATATTCGATTCGTTTGTGAACGTCACATCACTAGCTCATATGTAATCTAAGTTAGGGCTGCATGATGTTAGGAAAACCTGCGATACGCGATAACAGTGACTAATATTGCGATGACGATATTACTTGCGATAAATAAAAACTTAACTCTTCAGACACAAAAGTAATCAAAAACAAAGAAATAAAAAGAATGACTAAAAAATCATAATTTAAAAGAAAATGAACAAGAAAAGGCAATCAGTGGATCCCAGGAAAAGCAGAATCCGCAGAAAGAGCAGAACAAAGCTAACTCAGGTGTGTGCTAACCATCCAAATTAAGTGCCATCCCTCTCAGGGGCGGGCATCTAACCTATGAGAACCCACCCGATTTGCCAAATGGGTGCAGAGCTCTATTTGATTTGTTAAGAAAACATCATGCTTCCATTTGATTGACAGAATAAATAATGTGTAACAAACATTTGAGCAGACCATTCATTACCATGTTTATCTGTTCTTTGCGATATGCATATTGCGCATGCTGATATCGCGATAACGATATATTTGCGATATATTGTGCAGCCGTAATCTAAATAATTTCTATGTTGATCACATATTTTTGTGTTTTTGCTGGTGGCAGAGAATGGAGGTGTGTGAATCCAGAGACATTAAATGTGCTCTTTTAAGATCTCAACCAGCCACTTTATCTGCTTTGCTTTAGGCCCACATGATAATGATGTGAGCTGAACAGGCACTCAACACACGGATGATCCTGACTACCATCAGCTCTGCTCTTGAGGATGACTCTCCTCTGCATCTGAAGGAGATTGAGGTTTAAGATGTGGCTGAGTGAGTAAATCCAACATAAATTCACAACAAACTTCAAGGGTGATCCGAGTTGGTGACGAGATGACTTCTTGTCTTCTGTCTGTCCCCAAAACAATTTTTTATCTGAATCTGGTGCCTTTGGACCTGTGAGGCTGAAGTGATTACTCCCCCTCAGAAGAAATGTGGAATGCTACCGTCGCCATGGCAACTCTGTCTCCCTATCCCAGCCTGGGCGGGACTGTGACCGGTGAAGGCCGTGGAACCGTTTCCAGGAGTCACTGTGCTCTCTAACCCAATTACCTCCCTCCCCTGTCCAAACGGAGGTATAAGCGCTGCTCCATGCGGCTGCATGCACTGATGTGAGGAGAGTCCCAACCCTACCTCCCCACCTAGTGGACACTTATGTTGTGTAATGTCTGAAGTCTGTTTGCATTTTTGCATTTCTGTCTGAGATGTTTTTTTTTTTTTTGCATTACAAAGCTACCCTCCCTGTGGAGGGTAACTCTGAAGTGCCTTTTTTAAGGTAGCGCGACTCGGGTTGCGAATGACCACAGTCACCAATTCTTGTCATGTATCTATGTATGTATGTCTGATCTCAGAATTGTGTGTACTGAAACTCTAATTGAATTGAATTGTTCTTCAGGATCCAAAACCCAGCTGCACTAAATGTTGCTGTTTTTGAATTTTCTCCTTCACTCAGACATAATGAGAACTGGACCTGAGCACATGGATAAGACCTTAATCTGCCTCATTCTGTCATACTTTAGAGGCAAGGACAAAAACATGTCAGGTGTCATAATAATGTGGCTGGGAAATTATAGTTTTCAGTTCAACTTGTGCTACAGTTTCCATTTTTAAATCCCTGAACCTAAAAATAATAGACTTCCTCAATCTGCTACGATTGTTTTGTTCCTCTTTCCAGTTTCCAGGTCAGTTTAAACACCATCGAGACAGATAAAGGCACACAGAACTATAAACAAACAGCCTGATAGACAAATTTAAACTTCTTGAGTCTGATGTGGAAAAATCATTAATAAATTTCACTGCACCCTGGTCCCTGTTTTGTCTCACTGTCAGCGTCTGCTGCGCGAATCCCTCTGCGGTCCAACGATCCTCAATCACATTATGAGATCATAAATCTGATTAAACTTTCAGCCTTCCTGACGGATTGTGTGTTATCAGGCCTCCGAAAAAAATAATCAACACTGTCATATTAAACCTGTTTTATCCTATTTAAATTATTTTCTTTTTGTGAAAACACAAAATGAGAAAATTATTCATTTTGTCTGATTGCGACAATTTCTATTTGTCACAAACAAAGGTCTCGGATCACTAATTTCTCGCTACAATCCACAAACAACTCCACAAAGTCACAGAACTTTGTTGACTTTCTAGAAAAGATCTGAAAAACTAATTTATCTGTCTTCAGAGTAAATTTACACAATATAATGGTTCAGTCTAAGGGCTGTTTTCTGCAGAGTACTCTTTTCATTTTTACTAAAACTCTGGTTTTATATTTAGTTAAAACACTTAAAAACGGGTTATGTGTCATAATTAAGACTATAATTAATTACCTAAGCAGGAGGTAGATCACATTTCTGCTTCTTCTACTTTTCACACACAAAAGTACTTCCAGTTCTTCTCAAAGACACCAAATACTAATTTCAATTATCTGTTGATGACATCAGTTGAAAACCTCCAAAATGTTGATGTGTGTGCATGTGCGTGTGTGTGTGTGTGTGTGAGTGCGTGCGTGCGCGTGTGTGTGTGTGTGTGTGTGTGTGTGTGTGTGTGTGTGTGTGTGTGTTTCTGCCTAACCTTCACAAAATATCAGATTTGATGAAAATGACTCGTGAAACTGGAAAAATTAGACTTTTATTTCAGTAATTCAACTTAAAAGGTAAAACTGATATATTACAAAGTCTCACTTACATGCAAAGCAAATATTTAATGCCTTTATTTGTTATAATTGTGAAAACTCACTGCTATTCAATATGCATCCTTCCCCTGGGTCAGGTCATACACAATAAAAACATTGCATATCACAGTTATGCAGATGACACCCAGATCTACCTAGCTCTATCAGCTAGTGACTGTGTCGTCCCCTAGACTCACTTTGTCAATGTTTGGAGCAAGTTAATGACTGGATGCTGTCAAACTTCCTCCAGTTAAAGAAAAACAAGACTGAAGTTATTGGCTGTTTCTTAATGTAAAGGCACCTGACCTACAGGAAATTTTGGAAAGCGCCTGGAAAGCACATTGGATTGCACTATGTATGAAATGTGCTATACCATTAAAGTTACCTTGCCTTGCAGCTAATTAAAACCCCAAATTCAAAATCTCAGAAAATTAGAATATAATGAAAAATGTCAATGTTCTAGACTCAAAGTGTCACACTTTCATCAGCTCATTAATCCAAAACACCAGCAAGAATCTCTGAGCCTTTAAATGGTTTCTCAGTCTAAGCTGAATTACTGACATAAATGCACATTTATACCATGTAGCATAAGAAAGCCTTGTGCAAAGGTCCTTAAGCTTGGTTTATGCTTGACGCATTTACTTTCTGCTTGATGCGGCTAGCGGCTGGAACGCGCTTCACAACTTGCAGCGTTTATGGTTCATGCGGCTCGTCTCTGCGGTGAGCCAATATTCTCCCAAACTGTAGGGGGCAGCATGGAGCTCTACGGCATGCATCCAACACTACACCATAGTAGAAGGAACAATGACTGTTGTTTACAACATGCCATTCCAGCATTTTTAACAGCGTCCTCGTCTTTTCCGACAGTGCGAGCTATTTCTCTCCAAGAATTATTAACAACATGTTGATCACGGTGATCTCTGAGAGCTGAATCATACAAATGTCTGTATTTACGAGCCTCTGCCATACTATTTCTTGCCGGTCCGCCATGTTTTTCCGTGTCCGACCATCCGCATGGTGAGAAATTTTCCTAGGTGCACGTTGTGGAAATTTTGGGCCGTGCGGAGGCGCGGTGGAGGGGCGTGGTTGTTAAAATGACGCAATTTCACCGCGCGGAGCCGTGCGGACGTCACGGGCGCGTCAAGCATAAACCAACCTTTACACTGCCCAGCCATCTTCATCAGTGTGCTAAAGGTCAACTGTCTTCTTTCCAAGCCAGAACACACGTTCGGTTTATGACCTCGCCATCTGGGAAACGTCATATCAAGGTTCCTCTTCCGCTCCCTTATCTGGTGCCGCAAGTCACGAGATTCCTTAACGAGACGGGACTTTTTATGACAGTAAATTATATTCTAATTTTTCAAGTTTCACCATCATCAATTTTAAACATGAGATTATCGTAAATCTCTAGCTTGAAAGTGAAGGAATGAAATCTTATGATGGGTTTGACAGTGCGATGTTAAATAAAGGTCGTTATTGTTAATTTAATGGAACTTCCCCATTTTTTTAATAATTGTAACTTATTATTGCTTTAAGTAACATTATTATTGCTCATTTATGTCAGAGGTTTGCATGACTAGCTCTCCTAGAGATATAGGAGATGGTTTCTGTCCCAACAAAAGGAGTATCGACAGGAGCCTGAATGAAGCTTTATGAGTTGGACAACAACAGAGAAGTAAGCGATACCCAGAAGGTACATTTTCACATGTCAAATAATAAATACTGCCCACCACCTCTAACCAACCCCGTTATTTATCTGAACAGGAGTAAAAAAGCAGCCACGTTCATCACAGAGCGTCCAATGCATTTCTTCACTGGGGCATATTTTTTGTTTTCTAGATTTTCCCATAATGAAACTTGGAATTATTTATGATGTTTAATCCACTTATTTATTACACACTGCCTGATATTTATCCTTTCACTCAACCCTCTGCCTTGAGGTAAAAATATTCCTCTGCAGCCTGAGTGATTTCCAGCGACGCCCACTTCTGCACCATCTCCTTTGGTGTTTAATGGTCTCTCTTTAATGTTCAGCGTTCACTGGTGGCTCCACTTTGTTGATGAGACGTTCAAACAGCATCAATTTGTGTATTCTTTCATGAAAAAGTTGTACTGTAAGCAGAATAAACATCACCTGTTATTCACATCTTTCTCTCCTTTTGTCCCCTTCCTTTTCTGCCCTCAAGCTATGCAGACGGGATCATATTATATATACATATTAGTTCTTCATGCATAATGGATCAGCTCTGAGCCACTTCTCCTCTACCCTGTCATGTATTTGGTTCAGTGACTGCACTCATATGAAACCTACATGGGGGCTACTGAAGAGCTGAAGGAGAAGCTTTGTGCTTTCTCAGAGGAAGCAGCTTCCTGATTCAGTCACTGTTTAAAGTAACTGTCTAATTTAGATTGTGACATAAACAATATGCCAACTTTTCAGCTAATATTTATTTTTTGGGTGCTAAAAGACTAGGCCCCGCTCCTTCTACCACACCAGGCCCTGCTCCTGCTAACACACCAGGCTCTGCTCCTGCTACCAGACCAGGCCCTGCTCCTGCAACCACACCAGGCTCTGCTTCTGCTACCAGAACAGGCTCTGCTCCTGCTACCAGACCAGGCCCTGCTCCTGCTACCACACCAGGCTCTGCTCCTGCTACCAGAACAGGCTCTGCTCCTGCTAACACACGAGGCTCTGCTCCTGCTAACACACCAGGCTCTGCTCCTGCTACCACACCAGACTTTGCTCCTGCTACCAGGCTCTGCTCCTGCTAACACACCAGGCTCTGCTCCTGCTAACACACCAGGCTCTGCTCCTGCTAACACACCAGGCTCTGCTCCTGCTAACACACCAGGCTCTGCTCCTGCTAACACACCAGGCCCTGCTCCTGCTAACACACCAGGCTCTGCTCCTGCTAACACACCAGGCTCTGCTCCTGCTAACACACCAAGCTCTGCTCCTGCTACCACACCAGGCCCTGCTCCTGCTACCAGACCAGGCCCTGCTCCTGCTACCACACCAAGCCCAGCTCCTGCTAACACACCAGGCTCTGCTCCTGCTAACACACCAGGCTCTGCTCCTGCTAACACACCAGGCTCTGCTCCTGCTAACACACCAAGCCCAGCTCCTGCTAACACACCAGGCTCTGCTCCTGCTAACACACCAGGCTCTGCTCCTGCTAACACACCAGGCTCTGCTCCTGCTAACACACCAGGCTCTGCTCCTGCTACCAGAACAGGCTCTGCTCCTGCTACCAGACCAGGCTCTGCTCCTGCTACCAGACCAGGCTCTGCTCCTGCTAACACACCAGGCTCTGCTCCTGCTAACACACCAGGCTCTGCTCCTGCTAACACACCAGGCTCTGCTCCTGCTACCAGAACAGGCTCTGCTCCTGCTACCAGACCAGGCTCTGCTCCTGCTAACACACCAGGCTCTGCTCCTGCTAACACACCAGGCCCTGCTCCTGCTAACACACCAGGCTCTGCTCCTGCTACCAGACCAGGCTCTGCTCCTGCTACCAGACCAGGCTCTGCTCCTGCTAACACACCAGGCTCTGCTCCTGCTACCAGACCAGGCTCTGCTCCTGCTACCAGACCAGGCTCTGCTCCTGCTAACACACCAGGCTCTGCTCCTGCTAACACACCAGGCCCTGCTCCTGCTAACACACCAGGCTCTGCTCCTGCTACCAGACCAGGCCCTGCTCCTGCAACCACACCAGGCTCTGCTTCTGCTACCAGAACAGGCTCTGCTCCTGCTACCAGACCAGGCCCTGCTCCTGCTACCACACCAGGCTCTGCTCCTGCTACCAGAACAGGCTCTGCTCCTGCTAACACACGAGGCTCTGCTCCTGCTAACACACCAGGCTCTGCTCCTGCTACCACACCAGACTTTGCTCCTGCTACCAGGCTCTGCTCCTGCTAACACACCAGGCTCTGCTCCTGCTAACACACCAGGCTCTGCTCCTGCTAACACACCAGGCTCTGCTCCTGCTAACACACCAGGCTCTGCTCCTGCTAACACACCAGGCCCTGCTCCTGCTAACACACCAGGCTCTGCTCCTGCTAACACACCAGGCTCTGCTCCTGCTAACACACCAAGCTCTGCTCCTGCTACCACACCAGGCCCTGCTCCTGCTACCAGACCAGGCCCTGCTCCTGCTACCACACCAAGCCCAGCTCCTGCTAACACACCAGGCTCTGCTCCTGCTAACACACCAGGCTCTGCTCCTGCTAACACACCAGGCTCTGCTCCTGCTAACACACCAAGCCCAGCTCCTGCTAACACACCAGGCTCTGCTCCTGCTAACACACCAGGCTCTGCTCCTGCTAACACACCAGGCTCTGCTCCTGCTAACACACCAGGCTCTGCTCCTGCTACCAGAACAGGCTCTGCTCCTGCTACCAGACCAGGCTCTGCTCCTGCTACCAGACCAGGCTCTGCTCCTGCTAACACACCAGGCTCTGCTCCTGCTAACACACCAGGCTCTGCTCCTGCTAACACACCAGGCTCTGCTCCTGCTACCAGAACAGGCTCTGCTCCTGCTAACACACCAGGCTCTGCTCCTGCTAACACACCAGGCTCTGCTCCTGCTACCAGACCAGGCCCTGCTCCAACCACCAGGCCAGACCCGGACTCCAGGCTGTGCACCGACCTCTGGGAGTCTACCGCTGGTACATCTTGATAAAACATCAGGATAACAAGGGTGTGCTCCATAAAGAATATAATGGCTCTTAAGCCTAGGACTTCATTTTCTATCAGGTGGGATTCTGTTTGTTCTGAAGTTAGCCACTTTAGCCATCATGCCTCCCAAAAAACATCAATCTGCTGGTGAGCAGCTGGAGGAGATTAAGCTCTCACTGAACTTCCTAACTGAAGAGGCATCCAAGATCGTTAAACAGCAAACAGTACTGATGGACTTAGTAAAAGAAGTGAAGGAACTGAAAGCCAAAATCATTGAGAAAGACGAAATAATTAATATCCTGGAAAGGCGGGTGGAGGTCGGAGGGACCGGTGGCGCCAGTGCTCGGCAGCCTCGCCTCTGTCAGTGCGCCCCAGGGTAGCTGTGGCTACATCGTAGCTCATCACCACCAGTGTGTGAATGTGTGTGTGAATGGATGAATGATACACTGTAGTGCAAAGGGCTTTGGAGTCCTTACTCTGGGAGGCGCCATACAAGTGCGGGTCATTTAGAACAATATACAAGAATGGAGGATGTTATTGTGAGCGGGCTTATCACTAGGCACCGATCATATAACTGGTGAGACGCTTGGAGAATCAAATACTCTTCAAAACCAAGTGTTAAATTTTTTTCACTCCAAAAATATTCATGTCGATGGTAAGGATATCTCTGCCTGTCGTGTGCTGCCTAAGAAAGATAAAAATGCAGAACAGGCTATTGTTATCAGGTTCATGAACAGAAAGTCAAAAATTGACTAATTACAACAAATAAAAAAACTTAGAGGATCAGCCATGTACGTAAATGAACACTTGACAATGAAAAATTCTGAAATAGCAAGGCAAGCAAGGGCTCTCAAGAAACAGGGGACAATTCAGTCCACGTGGACAAGGAATTGCAAAGTGTGGATAAAACTGCTCGGTACGCCAGAAGACGCTAAAGTGCAACTGATAAGAGATATTGAGGAGCTAGGGAAGTGTAAATGATAAAATTCTCAAACTAAATAGTGGCTCATTACATCCTGGTTGACATCAGCAATGGAATTAAAGAAAGTAGGTGTCAAAGGAAATCAGGGAAAGAGATCGATAAGAGACAAGGGGGTGGGATTGAATAAGCACTTGCTTCTTCTTACTCCCTTTGGACAAAGACTTCTTTTTTATTGGTATATCTTTTCTTTTCTACTATCTTCACTGATTTATTTTTAAATACTTTTTCTTATGTTCAAATAAACTTTTCAATCAAAATAAAAAAAATGTATTTTAAATGTTATTTCTGGTGTTTTTCTCAGAAAATAGTTTCCAGAAATGAGATTTAATTGTGTCTTTGCATCATGTGGCTCAGATGAGCTTAATTAAAATCTAATTTAAATGTATTTAATGGCTAACTTGCTGCTCTGTGTTGATCCAATGCAGATTTTCCCCTTGAGTTTATTAAAGTATGTCCAGCATTTCCCCTACATAAGCTCAGGCGTGGCGCTGCGCTATAGCTGAAATTCCAGTGCTAAGTCTCTCTCTCTCTCTCTCTCTCTCTCTCTCTCTCTCTCTCTCTCTCTCTCTCTCTCTCTCTCTCTATATATATATATATATATATATATATATATATATATATACACATATATATATATTGGTGTATGTATATATTACTGATGTGTATTGGTGAAATCCTGGTGATACAATATGTATCACGATACAGGGGAGGCAATACGATATATCACGATATATTGTGATACCTTCAGACAGAAGATATTAGCCATTTTAGACTAAATTTACTGCATGAAAATTCCATAAACAGTCCAAATTGATACTTAACATGGTTAAAATGAGGTATCTGAACCATAAAAGAGGGATTTACATTTCAATGGTGGAAACAAACCCAAATGCACACTGCTGCCAACTTGGAATTGAACCAAAAGAAAAGAAAATACACAAATGTTTGCATGTTAATTCTTCCAAAAATTAGATACACGGCTTTTGAATATTGATATCATACCGCTGGAAAAAATATCAACATATTGCCAAATTGATAATTTCTTACTATATATATATACATTTCTCAGGGGTCCCTGAGAAAATAAAATCAGAATTTCTGCTTTAAGATGCTTTTGAATAATTAAACGTGGCAGCCTGTTTTGATAACAAATAACATAAACCATCCTGCTACAGCAGGTAAGACACTGGCTGCTTATAAATACTTCACACAACCTACAAGTGTTCACATAGGACAGAATTGTTCACAGCAAGTAAATAAATGTAACTTAGTCTGATTTCTTCAATTCCATTACGCTCATTAGGGTAATACTTGATTTTATTCTCGCCTAGATCAGCATTTTCTCTGGAGACAAGTTTCACTGCATCTCTCCATATTATCTTTTTTACTGTCCAAGTGATTCTCCTCCAGCTGCACATTCTGCCCTAATGATCCCATCACACATCGTTTGTTTGAAAGCAAAAAAGGAGCAATAATCTTTCCAAATATTCCAAAACGTCGCTTCCCCCCAACTGGAAAACTTAATTAAAATTTAGGAGGTCAAATAAATGTGAAGACCTCTCATAGAAAATGGATGATGACATAAAATTCATGAAGACACACAAGCATGCACACTCACACACACACATTCAGTGAGTGGGGCAAGGCAGAAGCAGGAAAGGTTCAATTTTACGCTCCAAGAAAGACAGTGAGAAAATGTGGCAAGATCAGGACTGAGGTCATTTGAGAGCAACCCTTGAAGGAGGAGTGGGTGAGTGTAGCGGAGGATGGAGAGATGGTTAATGTACAGCGTGAAGAGATCATCAAACAAAGAGAAAACACAGCAGAACAATACAGGTGTGAGAGGAAGAGGTTTTCTAAGCGTCAGTAGGCGAGATGGGAACGATGGGTTCATGTCAGAAACACGATGTAACTGTTAACCGTGAGGAGGGATGACGCAGGCGGGAAATGAAAGCTGGCCAAATGATTCGTGCTTTCTGTCACTCAGAGCAACTCACACATGAGCTGGAATTAAATTTAAAAATCATTCAGATAACCATCAATGAGCTGCTGAGTTTAATAAGAATGACTGCACCATAAACTTTAGAAAATAATACTAACGAGGCAGCTTCATAATTCTAAAAATGAGCTAGAATTATAAAATAAATGGCATTGCTATAAGTAGGGGGAACTTTATGAAGATAAGAAGATGGAAAGTGAAGTTTCGGTCTAAAGGATCCGATTAGAAACATTTATTGTGTTAAATATCAGAAAATAAAAGTCTCCTTTGATGTATTTCAGCTCATTTCTTCTGATTATCTGTATAATGCAGAACGTATTTCCCATATTTGGATCATAAATTCAACTAAGCTACTTTAAAACATTAAATCCTTCAAGTCAAAAGCAATGGCAAGTTTTACTTGTTTGCATTTTTCCTTCATTTGAGAAAACAAGAGCTGATAAATGAATAAACATAAACATAAACATGAATAAGAGCTAAAAATAATGAGAATCTATAATCAAATAAAAATAGGACTTATAATTATAAGGTTGTGATAAAATGCTGTTTTGACTGTAATAGATTGTTGTTTTCCAGTTGAGTGCACATTAAGATGTGGGAACTAAAATATGATCTTCCTATTAAAGCATAGCTCAGTGGCCTGATGGTGGAGTGTCCTCCCTGGGAGATTTTGGGCTTGAATCCACTGTTGGGTCATACCAAAGACCTTAAAAATGGGACCCAATGCCTCCCTGCTTGACACTCAGCACTGAGCGCGTGGCCGTGTCTACAGCTCACTGCTCCCCACGGCAATGGGTCAAATGTGGAGATCAAATTTCACCTGTGTGTCACAACCAATGGGACAAATTTAGATTTTTTTTATTTGATGAATATCTTGCAAACCCCTTTAAATTAGATTTTTATTATAACAAATTATAAAAAAAAAACTTACATAAGACGAAAGTGAAAACAGAGTCATCAGCATATCTGATAACCTAATATAGAATATTAAAGAGGGAGATAAAGCCAAGTGGAGGAGTTTAAGGATCACAAGGTCTTGTTCATGATGAGTGAGGGAAAACCGGAGCGTGAGATCATCTGCAGTGATGCGGACGTTGTACCGGTCTGTCGTGGTGAAGAGAGAGCTGAGTCAGAAGGCAAAACTCTCCATTTACTGGTCGATCTACGTTCCTGCCCTCACCTATGGTCACGAGCTTTGGGTAGTGACAGAAAGAACGAGATCACGGATGCAAGCGGTCGAAATGAGTTTTCTCAGCAGGGTGGCTGGGCTCTCCCTTAGAGATAGGGTGAGAAGCTCTGGCTTCTGGGAGGGGCTCGGACTAGACTCGCTGTTCCTTCACATCCAGAAGAGCCAGTTGAGGTGGCTCGGGCATCTTATTAGGATGCCTTCTGGACGCCTCCATGATGAGGTTTTCCGGGCACGTCTAACCGGGAGGAGACCTAAAGGGAGACCTAGGACATGTTGGAGGGACTATGTCTCTCATCTGGCCAGGGAACGCCTTAAGCCGGGCAGACACTGTGCGACTTTTTCACTCGTAGCACTCAGCTTCAGCTAAAACTGTACGACTTCCTCGCAGGGCAGATCTCACGAGTCATCTGCTCACACTGTACAACCCAGTTCTCGGATGCGACCTGACTACTCACACTACGTCTGGCAGCAACACGTCGGACATAAAAATATCCTAAAAATAGCAGTTTTTACACAACACGTCAGACTTTTTTGTCTTGCCTGTTGTCCTTCGGGAGAGCTGCAGGAGGACACACAGGGATTTATGGGGGTTGGATGAGGAAAACGAAATAAAGAAAGTAAATCTGTGTTTTGTGATCAGTTTAATTTGACATGAACACGACAAACACGCCTTCTTGACAATCTTTGTGAGTAAAAAAACGTGTAGAGATAAAAACGAACAACGTGTGTTATTAGGGAAATAGCGGGCAAGCGGTGTTGATGCAGGATTGCGCATGCGCCGTGAGCGGTTCTGATACTTTTTGGGTCGCAGCTGCTCGCAGCGCCGCCTCAACAGTGCGATACCCTCACGAGGGATGAGCAAAATATCAAACACGCCAGAAGTCCGTGCGAGCTCACGATTGCTGATCGGTAGCTGGTCACGTGGTGTTAATCGCCTCTCGTAACCCCCTGTACACTACACGACCGCTCAGCGCAAAACTCGCCCCGATCTCGTGGATTCTCGCACGACTGGAAAATCGGCTCAAAAAAGTGAAAAAGTCACACAGTGTACGCCCAGCTTTAGGATTCCCCCGGAGGAGCTGGCCCACGTGGCTGGGGAGAGGGAAGTCTGGGCCTCTGTGCTTAGGCTGCAGCCCCCATGATCCCACTCCGGATTAGCAGAAAACGGATGGATGGATGAAGCCAAAGATTCAGTGAAATTACCATATTTCACTATTGATTTGTGAGTTCAGAGATGAAGAGAAAATAGCATGCCTTAATTTTCTAGCTGTCCTAAATGCAGCATTGTCTTGTTCATTTTCTACATAATATTCAAAGACTTTTGTGTTTGTAAAAAGCTATTAGGGTTAGTAAAGACCTGTGCCGGTCACAGAAAGAAGATGATGAGTCTGATAGTGGAGAACATCATCATAAATATAAACAAGAAATTCAACATTTAGTTTAGGTAATATGTATGCTCATCATTTGACGAAACATAAAAACCCGTCTTCCATCTTCTATTTATTATGTGTTTAAATGGAAAACTGTATTTGTTGTTTTCTGCATCCTTCATTTGCCTGTTTTTACACAGATTTATTCTAGTATAACAAATAAATATCAGGTTAATGAAGTAGAAATGCTGAAATCAAACCAGTGATTTTCCAACAGGCAGATTTTTACTCCGTCTGAAACACATTTATTGTTTTCTAACACAAGCCTTGTTTTTAACCTGCTGCTACTTAAAACGTTCAACTCAAAATGACTAAAGTTTATAGGATTAAATGCATCTGGTTTCCTCTTGACCAAAGGTTTCATAAACTTGAAACGACCCAGAAAAACATGTATTTTTTATGAAAGCTTCTTTTTTTTTAATCCTGTTTAATTAGAAGGAATGTAAGTGGAAATAAAACAGTGGGAATCTTGTAAACAAGACCAAAAACAACCCGTACCTTCATATTTAATTATGAAGATGCTGTGAGATGTTTCCGAAGCCATCTCAGCACCGTGTCATTTAATAATGTTGGAGCTTCTAATTTGCTTTTTTGGTAGTCCAAAAATCAAACAAATGTTTTCAATTGTCACGTTTGATCTTTTTGGATGACAAATCATTGTTTTCTTTTATAAAAACAAATGCAAACATGTTTTAAATGACTGTGGAGACTTTCAGTCACGTTGCACACGTAGTTTTATTGTCATGTAAACTTCCACTCAGGAAACATCCTCATTGATCAGAATCAGCTTTGGAACTGCAATCTAAACTTCAGCCTAATAACATACCTGTTTCTGAGCCTGTTGTAAACTTTAGGTTTCATTTTCATTTAGCATGAAAACAGAGAAGCATACAGTGGCGGCTGGCCAGTAGAGGGCGATAGGGCGCCGCCCTCCCAGTTTCCCCTGTTTTTAATTTTTATTTTAAAAAATAAATAAATAAAATTAACAATAATCACATATTCTAAGTTAATTGTGTGTTTTGTAACAAAAATAAATCATATATGTATATTTATCTATATTGGTCTTTGCCGGTCTCTGCCGATCTCTGCCGATCTCTGCCGGTCTCTGCCGAGCGGTGGAGGCTGTGTGCTGTTTTTCAATCGCCCAAACAGGACGGGACCAGTTGTCCAATTGCTGACAAGAAAATCAAAGGGTAGGAATGGGAATGTATCCAATCAGCGTCAACGTTGTTTCAGAACGTTTCAGAAGCATGATGGGCGATGGAGCTACCGCCAAGGCTTTCGTTGATGTTCGGTAGAACTCGGAGAGTCTCGACTCCAGCACGTGTTTACGGTCGTGACGCAGACGTAGACAGTGCGCCTACAACATGGATACCGGATCTCAGCAGCCACTGAATTCAGTTCGGTCTCCTCCAGTATCCGTTCGAGAGGAGAACTATGGTGGAAAAACTTAATGTCAAAGAGCTTGGACCAGATCAGCCCGACGTAAAGATAAGCCAGCAGGAGAAGGAGAAGGGTAAACTGTACACACGACGCTTCTCCCAAGATTGGTACACCAGGAAGCAGTGGCTAGCTGGATGCAATCACGCTAATGCGTTATTTTGCTTTCTGTGTTTGTAATTCAAAAGGGCTGGGATCCACAGAAGGTGGATGTGGAACTTGTGTCTCATTGGGGACTCCATTCATTCTCTGACTGAGGAATGCAGCGCATCAATGCAGCAGCCAACAAAGAAACGGAGGACGTTTGGACAGGGAGAACAGCAGCTGGGTGCAGAGGTAAGCTGTACATTACATTTCTGTGAACAAGACAATCAGAATCAGAAATCCTTGGTTGTCCCACAAACCGGGACATTTGTTTAATAACATGTTTAATGTGCAATAACTGTAAAAACTAATTTCAACACACATACCTATTATACATATTTAATCATGTAAATGTGTATTTCAAGTAAATTTGTACATACATCAATCTGATTCCATTTTACTTGTTACACTTCTGCTGCAGCAAACAAATTTCCCAGCTTGGGAAGTGGGAAATATGACATTTGTAAGAGGATACTGATGACATTATTTCCTATGAAAGTGTTTCCACTTTCCATAAGTACTAACAGTGTACATTTCTGGCATTTTGTCTAAGTAGTGTTTACTACCATTACTGTAACAGTCACCTGCTCATAATTTTTGGTGTTCACTCAAATGTTGAAACTAAACAAAATGTTTTTGTTACTTGCCTCTTGCATTGCCTATTTACCATTTATGGTCTTGTTATTTTATGTGCAATTTAATGCAGTATTTTTCAACCTTGGTCCGCAAGGCAGTTTGCCAATAGTCAGACACACCTGGATTAATCATTTTGTCCAATGATGTAAGACAGGAAATAAAAGAGCTGTGCTTAATTCAGGAAATAGTGAAGTTGTGCACAAAGCTCAGAAAGCACAAGTTTGTTTAAAAAAAATAGCACAGCCCCACCAAAAATATTTTTCACCAGCCGCCACTGGAAGCATACCAATATTTAAGTTGACATTTGTCATGAAATTATTATCGAAAGGATCTCAGATTTGAACACGTCATGCTTGAACGTGTTTTTGATGTACATTAGGAAGATGCTGCTTCCTCCAGATCAAAGAGAGAAGCTTTCCAAATGAATGAGTGAAGATGACACTCCCATGTCCCTCCAGCCTACAGCCGTGTCACTCATTAGCCACCGGGGTCTCTCATGTCAGCGACATCAGGATCACATCCGGGAGATTCATCAATGTCGTTTTCACTCACAGAACACATCCCTGTTTAACCAGGCAGGGCCAGTCTGCTGCTAATGTGCTCTGAAGGTGTGTGTGTGTGTGTGTGTGTGTGTGTGTGTGTGTGTGTGTGTGTGTGTGTGTGTGTGTGTGTGTGTGTGTGTGTGTGTGAGCATGTGTGTGTGTGAGCATGTGTGTGTGTGTGTGCGCGCGCTTGTGTTTTACATGTGTGATTTAAGAAGGCCTGCTCTACAGAAACAGTTGTTTATTTAATCAGCTCATACACGCACACGCACGCACACACACACACACACACACACACACACAAACCAGGGCTAAAAATTCTGCTTCCACCTTTTCTGCCCCTCTTGGTTCTATTGAAAGTTACATGACATTGCTAATGCAAATTCATTCCGAACCTATAAAGTGCACACATACATCCTGCCAGGTTAAAAAACAAAACCATGGAAAGCAAAAAAAAAAAAAGTAAAAAAAAAAAAACACGATTCAGTTGTCTAAGCCAATAATTAGACTCGCAAGACTGACCGGCGTTTGCAGTTATGTGGGTGCTGAACCGGTCTTCTGTGGTGAAGAGAGAGCTGAGCTGGAGGGCAAAGCTCTCGATTTACCGATGGATCTACGTTCCTACTAGAGATGCACAGTATATCAGCATCAATATCGGCCGATATTAGTCGTTTCTTTACATATCGGTATCAGTCTGATAAATAAAACTGGACCGATATTAAAAACCAATATTTTCCATCTTGTTTCCATTTGTTTATCTGTTTCAGATGATGACGGGGGTGACGTGCATTTCTCACATGACAGTAATTGTAATCATCTCAGAAGCTTAAATATGTGTTGTGTGTACACAATAACATAAATTTAGCTTCTATAATTTTCATTCTATACAAAATCTGCTGATTTTAGAAGCATTAATGTAAGTTTATCGATATCTGCAAATATTGGTTATCGGTCATAACAGGGATATTAAAATCGGATATCGGTATCGGCCCAAAGACTTGATATCAGTGCATCACTGCCTCCTACCCTCGCCTATGGTCACAAGGTTTGGGTAGTGACCGAAAGAACGAGATCACGGATACAAGCGGCTGAAATGAGTTTTCTCCGCAGGGTGGCTGGGCTCTCCCTAAAGGTTGGTTATGCTTGATGCGTCCACGAGGTTCGTACGGCTCCGCGCGGCAAAACTGCGTCATTTTAACAACCGCGCCCCTCCACCGCGCCTCTGCACGGCCCAAAATTTCTGCACCGTGCACCTAGGAAATTTTCTAACCACGCGGACGGTCGAACATGGAAAAACATGGCGGACTGGGAAGAACTAGTATGGCAGAGGTTCATAAATACAGACATTTGTATATTCAGCTCTCAAAGATCACCGTGATCAACATGTTGTAAATAATTCTTGGAGAGAAATAGCTCGCACTGTCGGAAAAGACGAGGACGCTGTTAAAAAATGCTGGAATGCCATGTTGTAAACAACAGTAATTTTTACTTCTACTATGGTGTAGTGTTGGATGCATGCCGTAGAGCTCCATGCTGCCCCGTTCAGTTTGGGAGAATATTGGCTCACCGCAGAGACGAGCCGCATGAACCATAAACGCTGCAAGTTGTGAAGCGCGTTCCATCTGCGAGCCGCATCACCAAGCGGAAGGTAAATGCGTCAAGCATAAACCAAGCTTAGAGGTAGGGTGAGAAGTTCGTGCACTCGGGAGGGGCTCGGAGTAGACCGTGTGCTCCTACACATTGAGAGGAGCCAGTTGAGGTGGCTCAGGCATCTAGTTAGGATGCCTCCCTGGTGAGAATTTCCAGGCACGTCCAACTGGGAGGAGACCTAAAGGTAGACCCAGGACACAGTGGAAGGACTATGTCTCTCACCTGGCCAGAGAACGCCTTGGGATTCCCCCGGAGGAGCTGGCCCAAGTGGCTGGGGAGAGGGAAGTCTGGGCCTCCCTGCTTAGGCTGCTGCTTCCTCGCCCCGACCCCGGATGAGTGGCTGGAAGTGGATGGATGGATAATTATACTCGCACATGTGATGATGTAAAAAACAAATGGTCCTGAGATGCTCCTTATCATTCTCTTTGTTCTTTAACCAACCCTGATAAATTATTAACAGCCTGATCAAATGCTGAAGACAAATAAAGAAATGAGATGTTTTTATACACATCTTTCCTCCATCTCCTCCATGAGCGTGCAAATACACGGCCTGAAACTGTAAATCCTCTCCACACAAGCCAAATCACATCAATACCCTTAGAAATCACACAAACAATGTTCTTCTTCTGTCCACAAACATCACGTTCGCCTCAGGGTGCATGTGTGTGTAAAAACATTTCTAATTTCAGATGACGTATTCTACTGATCTAAGGTTGCATTCAGCTCAGTGTTCAGGCTGCAGAAAGACGCGTTAACGCGCTCGGGCAGAGGATATAGCGACTGCATGAGTAAAGACGTTAGAGATACCCATCTACACTCCAGAAATACACTTATGAATTACCCTGGCATCATGAGACTTTAGTTTGCTAGCTGTGGATAGAAATACAGTAAGAGTCAAGAGTGATAGCTGGCTGCTCAACTGAAATGTCAGCGTGTGTTTACAGCATCCTCCTGGTGCAGCTTACGGTGTCAGACATGAATGAAAATCAGCCACTAAGCAGAGTGTGAGTTGATGATTTGCAGGTAGTCCAGACACAAACAAAACCTCCATAGCAACATCTGATGAAGTTATCACTCATTTATTTTTTGCTGTGCCTATCAGTAAAGTAGTTTGAGTCTCCATTTAATGTCGGATTTCAGCAAAAACAGACCAATTATATTCATTTCCTGATAAAAATGTTATTATTGAACAGTGTGCTTTCCTTGTCCTTGCGCGTAATGATGCTCTGCATTTGGCGAACCAGCACCAACATGTGAACTGTTGAAGTTGTGTTACTGACTGTAACGATTGAAGATCTTGGCCTAATGATTGAATTTACTATATTTTTATAAATTCACCTGTTTTCCTTGCATTAGCACTGAGCTGTTGTTGGAAACAAGTTAAACACAAGACTGCAAGAAAAGGAAGAAGGTTTCAATCCCACCGAATTGGTATGAGATTTATATGTGGTTGAATTAGGCCTAGTCCACACGTAGCCGGGGTTTTTTTTAAAAACGAATATCCGCCCCTCCAAAAACTTGCATCCACACCACCGCGTTTTAAAAACAAACTCTGTCCACACGTACCTGAATAAATACGTTGTTAAGGACATGCCAGACCTGTAGGCGGCAGTACTTCCCCCGTTCTTAACCTCGTCCTTCGTCTGTGGTCTTCCGCAAGGAGCAGTAATTGCGCTTGCAAAAACAAACAAGCAAAAAGCGCTTGGACAATTGATAAAGCGAGCGCAGCTCTGAGGGCTTCCATGATGCCAGCTAGCGTAAACACAGGTCGCACACGTGATGTCAGCATTTTTTTGTCGCGGAAAGTGACGTTGCGGACCTTAAAACTCCGGTTTTGTATGTCCACACGCAGACACCCAAAACGGAGAAAACGCAGATCTTCACTTTGGCTGGAGTTTTTAAAAAGATCCGTTTTCGTGTGGGTGACAAGCCAAAACGTAGAAAAATATCTACGTTTTGGCAGATCTCCGGCTATGTGCGGACAGGGCCTTAGAGGTGGGCAAAAAATGCATCAATGCCAACACTATCTCTATTACGACATCATTTAGCCCAACGGTGTGTGTAGGTTGCTGATTTTCTAAACCTTTTAGAGGCTGTGCTACCTACTGGATGGGATAGTCACTTGACCTTGTGTAGTCACATGACTCTACCCCTTCTGGTCTGTAACAGGAAGTTGAAGTGTTGGGTGGGTGCAAAAAATGCCGACAAGACTGAATCCAAAAACGTTAGAAGATTTTTGTGGCTTCTCCTTGGCCTAACCTACTATAAGTGCTGCTATACGGTAGATATCGTCCATTTATACTGCTCAATATACCATGATATTTATTTCAAATTAAAATTCAAATTCAAAAATACTTTATTAATCCCAGAGGGAAATTGATTGACCACATCGCCAAGCCTAGAGTCTAGGGCTGGTCGATAAGACTTGTAGAGGATCTGCAGCATCTTGCTACAGACATTGAAGGACCTAAGCGTCCTCAAGAAGTGCAGTCTGCTGTGTCCCTTCTTGTAAACGGCTTCACTGTTCTTATTAAAGTCCAGTCTGTTGTCCAGGTGAACTCCAAGGTATTTGTATTGCTCAACCACCTCCACTTCTTCTCCCATGATGAAAACAGTGTTTGACTCCACCCTGTTTCTTCTGAAGTCTAAACTCATCTCCTTTGTTTTGTTCACGTTCAAGGTCAGATGATTGTTTCCACACCATGCCACAAAGCGCTCCACCAGCTCTCTGTACTCAGCTTCCTGTCCATCTCTGATACACCCGACAACTGCAGAGTCATCTGAGTATTTCTGTAGATGACAGGTCTCTGATTTGTACTGGAAGTCTGAGGTGTACACAGGGTGAAAAGGAATGGTGAGAGTACAGTCCCCTGTGGTGCTCCAATGTTACTGATCACCTGGTTTGATGTGCAGTTCTTCAGCCTCACAAACTGCTGTCTGTTTGTCAGGTAGTCTTTAATCCAGGCGATAGTTGAGGCCCCCACCTGTGTCTTCTGGAGTTTCTGGCAAAGTACATCAGGCTGGATTGTGTTAAATGCACTGGAGAAATCAAAGAACATGACCCTCACAGTGCTGCCTGCTTTGTCCAGATGACAGTTGGTTGGTTGAAGCAGCTGGATGATGGCATCTTCAACTCCAACTCCATGACGATAAGCATGCAGGTCCTGATATGTCCTAGTTTGCTTATTCAGGTGGACCAACAGGAGTCTCTCCAGGACCTTCATGATGTGGGATGCCAGGGCAACCGGTCTGTAGTCGTCATTGACTGATGGGCAAGTTTTCTTTGGAACTGGAACAAGGCAGGATGTCTTCCACAGGACTGGAACCTTCTCCTGGGCCAGGCTGAGGTTGAAGAGGTGCTGCAGAATCCCACAGAGCTGCTCTGCATAGGCCTTCAGTACTCTGGGGCTGACACCATCTGGACCTTCAGCCTTGTTCCTGTTCAGTCTCTCCAGCTGCCTCTTCACCTGACTTCTAGAGACAGATAGGTGAGAGGGGGAGGTAAATGGGGCAACAGCATCTCCTGACTTGGTTGAAGACAGATTTATAGAACCAGAAGAGTCCATGGCTGCGTTAGAGGACAAAAGAGCTGGCGTGTGACAGGAAAATGTTGGATCAGAGGAGGATGGTATGTCTGATTGGCTGGGGGCAGGCGAGGAGGATGCTGGGTTTGTTCCTGAATTGAACCTATTTGTTTGTTACAAACGCTCCCGCCTCTCTTCTTGTTCTTATTTGTGGTCTTATGGCACTTGGCAAACAACAATTTGGTGCATTACCGCCACCAACTGGATTGGAGTGGAATGACTACCAATCACTTCCTGTTTGTGCATCACCATCTGAATAACCCTCTTATGACCATAATTATAACAGGGCCGCCTGTTTTTTCTTTTTTTTTATCTTATGGCTGTAAAATTGTAATAAAAAGTGCAAAGTGTGTGTAACTCTTCTCCTTTTTTCAGAACAACCTCAGCTTTCAGTGTATGGTTTGTATTTGGAATTTATTTCTATTAAAGCCTTTAAAAAATCAACATAAAAGTGAAAAAAGCAAAAAACGTATTTGAATTTTTTACATTTATTACTGAGCAGGAACTTCAAAATTACTGGGCAAACAATTTGGAATGAACACTTTAAACTTTGAACTGTAATGCATCTATTCTTAAAAAAAGTGTGAGCCTTGGTATCTTTTATAGCAGTTTTTAAGACCATTTATTTTTGTAAACTTTTAGACGTTTTTCTTTGATGTGGTAGGCCTTGAAGCAGTTTCTCTCCAGCTGCAGGCAGAGTCCCACTCTGCACACCTCACACTGCCATGGGGTACTTCTCTTGCACACCGTGCACTGCTGTACCAAAAACTTTTGTTTTGGCAAAAATAATTATTTATTATAAAAAGATAAATAATGCTGGAATGAAGCTGAATCTGTCATGTTCTGTGTCCCTCTGTCCCCAACCTCCTCCAGGTTCTCCTCTTATGTCCCATGATTATTCCCTCCTGCTTTGTTCTTTCCCCATTTAGTTTATTGAATACACCTGCCTTCCCCCCTGAGATCACTCACACCTGTCACCTGTTCCCCTGATCACCTCCCTCTGTGTTTAAAAGCCCTGTCTTGTCCCTCAGTGTTCGTCGGTCCATTGCGTTGTGTCTGCATTGTTCTGGTCCTTCCCGAGTTTTGCCCGAGTCAGTGCTCAGTTGTGAGCTTCTGTTTTTGTTTTTGGATTGCTCGATCAAGTCTCCTCCTTTAAATAAAGGATTTACTTATTTACATCTGCTCCTGTCTGGTATTTTCTGCCTTTTTGGGTCCAAACCTCCAGCTCAGCGTGACAGAATCTTACAATTAGCAAATAGTTGAGGGTTGTTCAAATAAAAAATAAAGACTGAACAAGCATTCGTACCCTAGTTCACTGGAGATCTGTCCTTCTTCGTGGTCACTGTCTTCAGATATAAGCCTTCTGGGACACCTAATAGATAGTGTTGATTCTCTTTGAGGTATTTCTATAATTTCATGCCGGCTTTTTTTGCTAATTCGCTTCCCCGTTCCGTTATCCGCTTTCACCGCGGCGCTGTGCTCCGTTTCAATCAGGCTGTACAGCAGGATTTCCATACCTGATTGCTTCATGCTATAAATCGTTGGAAGTGCGGGCATCGTCTGGTCTACGCCAGCTGATGCCACCACACCACCCCACTTGCACCCACAGCCCTCAGTGTCTAAGTGCAGTTTAAAATTGGAAGTGGGCACCGGCACTCGGGATGAGGCTGAAAAATCCCCCTGCCAAATGCAGTTGAATGTGCTCACTCCCAAGGCCCTAAGTGTGTGTTTGCGTGGAATTTCGTTAGTGGAAGTGTTTAAGGTGCAAATAAAATTGGGGGGCAGGTTGCCACAGGAATGCGGAAATGGGGTCCATACTCCCTGACTTGTCAACTCCCCAAGGTCCTATGTGTATGTTTGTGTGATGATGTGAGGAAGCAGGAGGAGAGAAATGTGAGGGGATGAGGAGAAATGACTGGTTGGACTTAAGCCTTCCAGGGAGCCAGCTCCTCTACTGGCCCCAATAGGCACCTCTGTTCTCAAAATGCCACCCAGAGCATGGAGACCCCAGCCCATCTTGCCAGGGCCCAAAGCAGCAGCATCACAGAGCCTCACGGGGTCCGAGAGCACCAGCCCAGCCCCACCCCAGCAGAATATCTTCTCCCATCCCTGCATTTGCACAACTTCCAGAACATATAAGACATAGGACATCCAGGTTGGTCCTCCCTCTCCTGGAAATCCCCCTGCCCTGTGATAGGACAGCAGAGGAGCCAAGGTCTGCCTGAGGCCCCTGATCCCGAGCCAGGCACTGCCGCATGTTCCCGCCTTCTTCCCGGCAGCATACATGTCAGGACCTGACCCCCAAGGCCCTATTTTTCAAACATTGCATTGAGTTCAGTTCAAATGTTTTCCAATTAGTTAAAAGTTATCCACCTAATGAAACTCAGCAGACTGCATCGAGTCACTGACTTGTTGTGTCAGAGACTTGACATCGATCCCCATACTAACGACGGGGACACACCAGCCGCGGAAGCGCCGCGAAGCGCCGAAAAGCGAATCGCTCACGAAATTCGGCCGCTGCTCGCCGCTCCTCAGTTCAGATCAGACACGCCCCAGTCGAGGCGCGCCTCGGCTCAGCTGTAGTTTTTCTTTTAAACACTTGGTGTCCTCCACTTCCTCTCTGCCTTTTCTCAGCTCTTTTCCTCTACATTTGAGTGTTTGTACGTGTGTGTGTGTGTGTGTGTGTGTGTGTGTGTGTGTGTGTGTGTGTGTGTGTGTGTGTGTGTGTGTGTGAACCTATGGTATGAACCAGTTTTTTCTGCCAGTTGAATCTCTTGGAACCCGCTCCAATTCTGCAGCTGTATCCTAGCAGTTTCTTCCGAAATGGGTACGTAAATAATGTTTTTCGGGGATCGTACAGCTCCTTGTGTTTCTCAACTTCCATAATTAATTTAAAGTCATCCATCTTAACTGCTTGCCTCAGACTTTCTGCCTCACGCCGGGGACACACCGGCCGCGGAAGCGCCGCGAAAATGGGACCGCCTTCATTCGGCGCCCTTGTTAAGCAATTCTATAGCCCACATGGGCCGCCGAAGCGCCGCGAATCGCCGCTCGCCGGCGCTCCAGCCCGCGCCGTGCAGAGATCATTTTGGCGTCGGCTCTATTTTTTTCGCGAGCCGCGGTTGAATCGTGTCAATTCTGGCAGGAAGTCAAACCTAGAGATAAGAGGCAGGCCAGTAAAGTTAACAAAATAAAGCATTTCAAAATAAAATTCCGCTATAGTCAAATGTGTTCGTAATCAGACACTGCAGAAAAACCACATGAACACACACACACATACACACACATCGAACTTGTGTGCGTGTGTGACCACGTGAAGGGGTGTGTGGTTTTGGGTGTCTTTTTTCCAGAGCAAACAGGACAGAGAGGCAGAAAGTCTGAGGCAAGCAGTTAAGATGGATGACTTTAAATTAATTATGGAAGTTGAGAAACACAAGGAGCTGTACGACCCCCGAAAAACATTATTTACGTACCCACTTCGGAATAAACTGCTAGGATACAGCTGCAGAATTGGAGCGGGTTCCAAGAGATTCAACTGGCAGAAACAACTCATACCATAGGTTCACACACACACACACACACACACACACACACACACACACACACACGTACAGTCAAACGTAGAGGAAAAGAGCTGAGAAAAGGCAGAGAGGAAATGGAGGACACCAAGTGTTTAAAAGAAAAACTACAGCTGAGCCGAGGCACGCCTCGACTGGGGCGCGTCTGATCTGAACTGAGGAGCGGCGAGCAGCGGCCGAATTTCGTGAGCGATTCGCTTCTCGCGCTTCTCGCGCTTCGCGGCGCTTCCGCGGCCGGTGTGTCCCCGGCATCTCTGTCCTGTTTGCTCCGGAAAAAAGACACCCAAAACCACACACCCCTTCACGTGGTCACACACACACACAAGTTCGATGTGTGTGTATGTGTGTGTGTGTTCGTGTGGTTTTTCTGCAGTGTCCGATTACGAACACATTTGACTATTGCGGAATTTTATTTTGAAATGCTTTATTTTGTTAACTTTACCGGCCTGCCTCTTATGTCTAGGTTTGACTTCCTGCCAGAATTGACGCGATTCACCCACGGCTCGTGAAAAAAATAGAGCCGACGCCGAAATGATCGCTGCACGGCGCGGGCTGGAGCGCCGGCGTGAGGTGATTCGCGGCGCTTTGGCGGCCCATGTGGTCTACAGAATAGCTTAACAAGGGCGCCGAATGAAGGTGGTCACATTTTCGCGGCGCTTCCACGGCCGGTGTGTCCCCGGCGTAATCAAGCATGTAGCTACAGTGGAGAGGAAAACTCCCCATTAACAGGAAGAACCCTCCAACAGAACTTGGCTCAGTATGAACTGAGCCATCTAGTCCGACTGACAGTGGGTTTGAGACAGAGCAGTGGTGGTGATGGTGGGGTGTTCTTATTGATTACTCAGGCTGGTTTTTTTGAGAGGCATGGCTAATTTAATGTCTCAGACTTAATAATTATTCCCTTATTTATCTTCTAAACTCAGCAAGAGATGCTGGACATCTTGGACAGTCCATCTCTGGGACAAAGGGAGACAAACAAGATGTATTACTTACATCTAGGAACAATTGAGAGTCTTCAATTAACCTAAAGATGTTTTTGGGGGGTGGGGGGAACCCGAGCACCGGGAGAAAACCCACGCATACATGGGGAGAACATGCTAACTCCACACAGCAAGACTACAGCTGTCATGATCTGTGCTGCATAACCATCTCTGCTGAGTGTTTTACAGGTGGGTGTGTCTGGAGAGCCCAGCTGTGCCAAATCAGCTCATCAGCGATCAGGGGATTTAAGGAGCAGCTGGACATCTCACCATTGCCAGACGATACTCAGTCTTGGGTAGTTTCTAGCTCTCCTTTTGACCTTCCTAAAACAATTTTAGAATTACTTTGTCTATTTGTTCCTGCCCTTCTGGCAGTTAACCTGCTCTGCCCTCCTGATTCCTCCAGGTTCCAGTCATCTGTTCATCTCCACTCTCTGCTATATCTTTGGAACCATCTACCACATTCCAGTCCTGCTGTTTGCCCCTGATCGCCAGCTCTCCATCACCCCACCTATCCACCTGCAGCTCCTCGGTCTCCCCATCCAGCCAGGTCTGACTAACCCCCCCCCCCAAAATACCGGATCATTCAGGAAACAGTAAGCCTTCTTATTTTTTCATCATCGTCTCACGTTGCTCCAGACTCTAACCTCTCTTCCTCTCTCAGACCCCACGGATCCCTCCAGTCCTGCAGAAGCTTCGGCTACCTCTCCCATTCAAAATGAATCATTTAAACTTACCTTCTGTCTCTCGGTGCTGATTCTTCATGTCGTGGGTCAAGAAATTACCCTCAAACATGACAACAGCTGAGATTTCAACCTGCAACCTTGTTGAGAGGCAACAGTGCTAATCACTGTGTCACCATGATGCCCCTTTTTTTTCATGGGGGGGGGGGGGTGAGATGGACAAGTCAGGTCATAAACATAAAAGAACGGCCTCCCTGTGGTCTCTAACAGACACGACTGATCACCAGCGTTTAAACACAAGCTAAGCTAAAAACGTGGGTTTTCAGACGCCACAGAAACTCGTGGGAGAGGACCGTGTCACCGCCTGAGTGGGTTCGATAGGGGCCGTCAAACTAAAATCAGGAAGTCGGTGTAAGTCTGCTAAAATAGGGGTAATCATATTCACTCGTCATCAGATTAGCTGTTTCTTGAGGGGGAGTGGTTAGTCGTCAGATGTGCGTTTGTGTTTACGGAGACACGTCGGAGTTATACACTTCTTGAAGCATCTCCACTTGGAGATCTTTTCCCGTTTGCTGCTGACGGATTGTGGAAGTTCTCCTTGGGACCTGCAGTTTATTAAAAACTCATTTGGCTCGGTGTCTTCCATATTTTCTAATGTGATGAGATCCTTAACCCTGTTGAGCTCAGACTGCAGACCGAGTCTCCGCTGTTGCTCTGCTATAAACTGCTTCTCCAGTTTATCACAGAGACTCGTTTTTGACTCCAGTTTCTCATACAGTTCATGCATGAGGGTAAGTCTGTTGGAGAAACCGTCTTTCAGGTTTTCACAAAGAGAAGTTTTATGTTGCAGCTGCTGCTCGACGCTCTGCAGCTCCTGAGCTAGCTTCCTGTCTGATTCGGCTCTTTGAACGTTCTGCTGGTCGATCACCAGGCAGAGATCCGAGTTTCT
Source organism: Nothobranchius furzeri (assembly GCF_043380555.1). Classification (NCBI taxonomy): domain Eukaryota; kingdom Metazoa; phylum Chordata; class Actinopteri; order Cyprinodontiformes; family Nothobranchiidae; genus Nothobranchius; species Nothobranchius furzeri. The sequence goes on from NC_091746.1 coordinate 22,075,584, forward strand.
CTGCTTTAAATCGATGATTTCGTTTTTGAGGTGACAATTCTCACTACTTATAGCTCTGTTTTTATCCAGCTCCGCCTCATAACTCAGTCTGAGCTTTCTCTCTTCAGTGAGAGTGTTTTGGAGTATTTCACAAGTTTGTGTCAGCTGTGTTTTAAATTTCTCTACTTCCTCATTTCTTCCGCAGCTCAGTTGGTACATCGTGACACAGAGATAGATGTTTCTCTGCTGCAACTGGTCTTTTTCCTGCTTCAGCTGAGAAATCTCAACGAGTTTCACTTTGTTTTCCATCAGTTCAGCTTCATTATTAAGTCTAAGCTGTCGTTCTTTGGTCAGACTCTCTCGAAGCTCTTCGCAGACAGAAGTTTTACGTTGCAGCTGCTGCTCGACGCTCTGCAGCTCCTGAGCTAGCTTCCTGTCTGATTCGGCTCTTTGAACGTTCTGCTGGTCGATCACCAGGCAGAGATCCGAGTTTCTCTGCTTTAAATCGATGATTTCGTTTTTGAGGTGAGAATTTTCACTTATTATAGCTCTGTTTTTATCCAGCTCCGCCTCATAACTCAGTCTGAGCTTTTTCTCTTCAGAGAGAGTGTTTTGGAGTTCTTCAGAAATTTCTGTCAGCTGTGTTTTAAAGTTCTCCAGTTCCTCGTCTCTTCTGGTTCGTAGTTGTTCGCAGACTGAAGTCTTTTCTGTAAGCTGTGTCTTCAAGCTGTCCAACTCCATAACAAATGTCTTCTCCAGTTCAATTTTCCTGAAGCTCTCCTTCTCTATCACCAGGCAGAGATCCGCGTTTCTCTGCTTTAAATCGATGATTTCGTTTTTGAGGTGAGAATTTTCACTTATTATAGCTCTGTTTTTATCCAGCTCCGCCTCATAACTCAGTCTGAGCTTTCTCTCTTCAGAGAGATTGTTTTGGAGTATTTCACAAGTTTGTGTCAGCTGTGTTTTAAATTTCTCTACTTCCTCATTTCTTCCGCAGCTCAGTTGGTACATCGTGACACAGAGATAGATGTTTCTCTGCTGCAACTGGTCTTTTTCCTGCTTCAGCTGAGAAATCTCAACGAGCTTCACTTTGTTTTCCATCAGTTCAGCTTCATTATTAAGTCTAAGCTGTCGTTCTTTGGTCAGACTCTCTCGAAGCTCTTCGCAGACAGAAGTTTTCTGCTGGAGCTGCTGTTTACAGCTCTCCAGCTCTTCAGACATCTCATCTGCCTTAGCTAGCTTCTCGCTGAGCTCCACGTTTGTCTTGTTCAGATCGATTGTTAGTTTTTTCATGTTTCCGCTCATCACACTAATCTGATCTTTGGTTTCTTTCAGCTCTTTTTCACAGAGCAGACGACGCTGGCTTTCTTTGCTGAGACTCTTTTCTAGATTTTCACAAACCAGTTTCTTTTCTTTGAGCTGGTGTTTGAAATAGTTTTGCTCTCCTAGACGTTTTGTCTCTGCAAGTCTTTGGTCTCTCTTGACTTTATCCAGCATCTCTCTTAAGTCACTGTTCTGTCTCTTCAGGTCTCTGACCTCCTTCAGGTTTTCGTTCACCGTGACTATATGCTGGGAGTTCTTCAGGTCTTGCTCATAGCTGAGTCTGAGCTGGCGTTCCTGGTTTAAATTGTCCTGCAGATTTTCACAGAGCAAGTCTTTTTGTTCAAGCTGCTGTTTGAAACTCACCTGCTTATCGTCAAGTTTCTTTTCAGTCTTGATTCGGTCTGCGTTTTCATTACTCAGCTGCTTTTCCAGATCCATAATCATAGTTTCCAAACCTGTTCTTGGTATTCCAGAAAACCTAGAGCCCTCTTCTGTTTCTCCTTTAAGATCAGAGCAGATCTGATTTAAATCCTCGTTTACGTTCTTCTGCTCCTGTAATTTCATGTCCAGCGTCACAAACTTGTTCTGCTGACAATCCATCCACTTGTCTAATTCTTCAGTCTGTTCTATAAATGATAGGTAGCAAGCTTCTGCTGCCACTCTTTTGTCATTTTCCTGTTTCAGAAGTTCCTGAAGAGGAATCTTTGGCTCAGCAGAAATAGTGGATTGGTTTTCGGTTTCCTTAAACTCAGGAGTCTCCATTTCTTGTTTAAGGGTCACCTGCTGTTCACAGTCCATATCAAAGTCAATTATTTCATCATAATCGACTTCCACCTGTTGTACAACCATTTCGTACCACGAGAGCTCAGATTTACTTGAAATCTTGTGGTTTGACATGTGGTTGCTAATGGTAGGGTAAGCCATGACAGAGCGATGTGCTAGTCAGCCGACGTCAGTCACTACTGAAATGAGAGTGTGCTCTGAGCAGAGTTCTCTTGCCTTTATGATGTCATCAGCTTGCCTGTACCCTTTATGTTTGCCCTTTTTTTGTTGTTGTCCCGTTGCCCAGCAACCATGGCAGATTCCACAACAAATGAATTCCAAAATGTTCAAAATGTAATACATATTACATAATGTTTTATTTATTTATCTACATAAATATGTGATCTGACAATGAAATTATGAAAAAACTTTATTTTATGTTTTATGCAAAATATTATTAATTTTGTTTGATTCTATTAAAATGTGTGTATATATATATATATATATATATATATATATACACACACATTTACATATATGTCTATATGTATGTATGTATGTATGTATTAATAAATAAATATAGATAAACATACTAGTTTGCTCTTTCTGCATTGAGCGTCTGCAATGAAATTTCATTCCTGTTGCACAGACGTGACATTAAAAAGAATCTATCTATCTATCTATCTATCTATCTATCTATCTATCTATCTATCTATCTATCTATCTATCTATCTATCTATCTATCTATCTATCTATCTATCTATCTATCTATCTATCCGTCCGTCCGTCCGTCCGTCCGTCCGTCCGTCCGTCCGTCCGTCCGTCCGTCTGTCTGTCTGTCATATTCTGTGCCTACCTTTTTTCTCAACGACTGAAAGAGCAAGTCACCCCCTACCAGATTATTACTCAACTCCCACTTCCTGTTTGAAAAATGCAACAAATGCTGTTGCCTAGCAGACAGACAGGGCAGAGCTGCTAACAAATACACACACTCACGACATTGTGACATCATAATCTACCATCTAACATCATAGTGTACCTCTTAGCCAATAGCGATGTCAGATTTAAATTCAAACGTAGTGCAGAGTTTTTACCTGAAGACGGTGCATCGCTGACAGTTTTAGGCAGAATGTTTAAATTTTAACTAAGATGCACTAAAATGCCAAATTATTGACTACATTTGTCTACAGCACGATCAGACACTCATTTATATAGTTTATCGGCAAAAAAATGTTGATTTGAAGCAACTTGCTCTTTAAAATAACAGGATCTGGAACCTTTACAAAAAAACAAGAACTTTGAACTAATTTCTGTACCGAACTGGGATTGCCCCATCACTTCTCATTGAGAGCCCACTCTGTTTCTAATATGTTCCTGATAACCACACGGTGACCCTGCTAAGACCATCCTCATTGCGTCTACTTTTAATATTGTGGTGTTGTCTTTGTTCTGTGTGAAGGGCTCTTGAGCATTTTGCTTTCACTGAAATTGTGAGAGTGTGCAGCTTAATCCAGGTGTGACCCTAACCAGTGTTGCTTCTGTTGTTGAGTGCATGAGAAGACAAACTCAACTTGTTTATATTATTTCAGTTTTATGTGGTACTCAGCCGAAGTACTGCCCTGTACTCAGACTGGTTTTGAAGACATGAAAATGAACTGTACGTATTTCAGGAAGTCATGAAAAATATCTGTTGACTGGCCACACACTCAGCACGCCTGCTTTTATTCTCCTTATCGACTGCTCGCAGAGCTCTAAAAATGAGGAACCCTCCTTGAAAAAAACTGTCAGACAGGAAAATCAGGCTTTATGAACACAAAACAAAACCTCGTGGAGCTTTGATATCTTGTGTAAAATCGAAGTATTTGTTTAAAGGCTAAAATGTGTTACCCAATTTTTATTTGGTGCCTTGGTGAAACATAAAGCCTGCTGAGCCTTTGGTGTTCTATTATTCGCCAACAAAATGAAAACAAAAACACAAACAAAAAGAACAATATGTTATGAAAGCATTTAGAAGCAATGCATGGTACAAAGTATTGCATCTGTGGTGCAAAGAAGTTAACAACCGCGTGACTAGGGGTAAACCAATTCCTCCTGGCTCTTGTTCACCATTGATTGTTTATTTTTGTGTTTATTTTATTTTTATTTATCTGTTAAAAATCAAGCTCAAGAAGGTTTACCATCAACATTAACAGAATGTGCAGGACTTTTTTCCAATCAGACAGGAAAATGTAAACAAAAACGATCAAGCCTTTTACCTTAAATAATACGTTAATTCCATCCACCCACCCCCTGCTACCTATCTGGGATCAGACCACTTACATAGAGATCCTCAGACCTCCCTCTTCCCAGATTCTCCTCCAACTCCTCCAAATGTAAGATGTAATCTTTCCAGTCAGTCTTTGGTCTGCTCTGAGGTATTTCCCAAGCAGGACATGGCTTAAACACTTCCCAAGAAAGGCATCCAGACAGCATCCGTACCAGATACCCAAACCTCCTGAACTGACTCCTTTTGATGAGGAGCAGTGAGTCTAATGGCTCCTCACCCTATCCCTGAGGGAGAGTCCAGCCATCCTGTGAGGAATCCCATTTCAGCAGCTGTATTTATGATTTCCTTCTTCAGTCATTTCCCACATCTCATGATCATTGAGTGAGGACTGGAACGTAGATCGATCGGTAAAGCGACCGCTTTTCCACGAATTGATGCAGCGTTCCCATCACCCAAGATATTTGAACTCAACCTGGACCAGAAGCTCATTCCCAACTCCAATCTACCATCTGATGGTTGAATGGAATAACTGAGACAACAATGTTTAGAGGTGACCCCAAGAACATCTATGTCATTCACAAACATAAAAAATACCAAGAACAAAAAACTCCAGCCAACAGCACATTTGACCTCAGACTGTTTCTAGAAATACATTCCATCACTTGATCGCTGAACAAGTCAGAGAGACACACTAATCTCTCACAATCCATCTGGAATTCCATCAAGTATAAAATGAAATCGCACCACAGAAATCTCTCTTGAAATGTGTTTCGTAGGATTCATGCAGGCATTTTGTCAAATAGTTACAGATCAAAACTGAAGAACACGGAGAAATCTTTAATTCACAAACAAACTGCTGTCTTTGTTTATCGATTGAGAAACTTTGGCCAATGAGGCCTTGAGCTTTCGGGTCAATTGGAAGAACTTAATGGGAAAAAAAAGTCATTATCTTATTTCACTTCTTTCATGTTTGTAGAACTGAGTCTTTGAATCAATACCTGTCCTTCACAAATGTTCCCAGCATGCGTATTGGACCATCCTGACCTGATAAATCAAATCCCACGGCCACCGTACCATTACAAAGAGTGGTCTGATGTTTGGGGGGGTGGACAATGAGCCTCGAAGCAGAACAGCTAACGTTATTGAAGAGTAAATAAATAAATAAATAAACTGATGAACACAAAGAGGACTGAAGGAGGAACGGAGGGTTGATTTGTAAGAAAAACCACACAGAACCCAAATCAGAACAGAACAATTGCTGGTTTCAAATGGCAGGATTAAAAATCCCGACAAGAACGAATGACACAAGATTCTGTTGCACAAAATTTCATTTTTAATATAATTTAAAGGTGCAATTTGTAAGAATTATACTGTGAAATAATCACAAAACTGTCAAATGCCTCTATCATGTTGGAAGGAAGGTTATAATGAGGCTGATTTCAATCTCAGCTGGCTGCGGGGTTGTCAGTTATTACCTTTTAGAAAAATAGAAGGACGTATACGGGTTACACTCGGAGTTAGTGAGTTTGCTGAATCTGCAGAGAGCTAACGCAGCATCACAAGCATTTGTAATTCAACACCGGCAGGCTAGAAGCTCCAGAGTTGTTTAAAGAAATGAAGCCAGCAGACAGGAGCGACCCAGAAGTCACTTCTCGTACCCCTAAGGAGCCACGGCATCTTTTCATTTTACTCTAATATCGTGTAAAGAAGGCTAAAGGCTAACACTGAGCTAACAAAGCTAATGATGAATTAGAAGCAGATGGTCAACTCTAAAAATATCTCAAGTTACTTGCAATTTAACAACCAGACAGCAAACAACTGTAACCGGCAACAGCCATGAAACTGATTTTATTGCTCAGGAAAATGGACTGCAGTTGCATAATTTGTCCAGAGGATGTCACTGCTACACATTGCACCTTTAAGACAAAAGCCCAGTCCAGCCACCTGGTCAGACAAGCCTTACGGGAAGTCCTCTGTGTAGAATAGACTGAGGACGAGTCCGGCAGACCAGCCTACAAATCAGCCTTTCTGAGAACACACTCATCTCTGATGTGCACAGATTTAAAAGTAATTTACGTAAAAGTCTCTTCTCTTTAGCGTTGGACAAATCAGAAGATTTGGATTTAATCTGTTTGGAGTCTGCTTGCTTGTAATTTATTTTTCCGTATTGTAACCCTTTAATTTATTGTTTTCTACCGATTGTGGTTGATCCGGTGACATACGCTTTTGTTGTGTGTTTTATGTCTTCTGTTGTAAAGTGCTTTATGAATACAAACCAATAACAGTTTCACAATAAAGGCCCAAAATGCTGGAATTACTTCTGTTTGGGTTCATCTCAAATCTAGTACATCTAGTAATTTTACTGTATAGTCAGAGTCATATGTGCACTTTTATATTGTTTTAATTAATGAGCTCTAATTACTTTTTTCATACTGAAACCACTTTGAACGTTTTCATAATTTAGATATGTTTTCTTTATGTATTTGATCTAAATAAAGGTCTAACACTCCTTTAATGTATCTCTGCTTGTATCTCAGCAGGCTTCAGCAGAGCCTGGGGATCTGCTGAAAAGGTCATTTAACCACTGCATCAGGAGTCTGCGATGCAAACAACTAAAACATGCTGGATAGGGGTTCTATGGGAGGTTGTGAGCTCTGAACACCTTAACCGACCAAAATCAGCTGACCACCTGCACACAGATCCTATCACACATGTCTTGGTCGGAAAATGTGTTTCTCTCACGTCACGTGATGAAACGCTTAAATATGATCCGATTTCATTGTGTTTTAGCTAACCTTCACACAAAAATGGAAAACATGAGATTTAAACGTTGAACAAATATTAATTTATAATGAATCAACCACGAACCTTCAACTCCTGAATTCTCACGTCAGGAACTCTAAAAACATTTAATCAGACATCCAACACTAATTTAAATTAAGCCATTCATAAATGAATTGAAACAGCTTTGATCGTGATTTTATTTACCTGTGCGTTCACCTGGCGGACCCACTCTGCCCGCTGCTCACCTCCCGGACCGGCCCATCACAGCAGGGCTAATCCTGGGATCCGGAGCGCAGCGCCAGGACCATCACCGCGTCCAGGATCGAGACAGGAAAAAAGAAAGATGAAGTAAAAATCTCAGAAGTTTGTAGGATATTTCTGGTCCAATCAGACAAAAAGTCCAAATTTCACTTTTTTTTTCCAGGTTTTGTTATTTTCATTTACAGAAATCTTCTTTTCTAAATTGACCCAGGTCCCGGCTGCAGACTAAAGTCGGACTGAAAGCATCTGAAGCTCCGGTGCTCGGCGCTCTGAGCTCAACTTAATGTTACCGAATGCACCAGACAACTTCCGGTAAAATATTTCAAAATAAAACACTGAGAAACGGATGAACAAGTCACACCAAACCATGTGGAGAAAAGATTGGGATGACAGCTTGAATGATGTAATCTGATATCAGTAGATTCGATGCAGAAATATAATAAAATACTGAAACCAAACAACTAAACTGAACTAAAACTCTTGCTAATTATGCAGGTTTTACATCTAGGCCTAGGTCTTTTTTTTACCAAAATAAAAGCTTTTACAAACCAAAACACAATTTTAATCTGAGAAGAAAACTGGAATTTATTGGTAATCTCAACAGAGAATAATCTATAAAACAGCTTGTAAATGAGATCCATCCATTCAGGGTTACGTGTGTGTGCGTGTGTGTGTGTGTGTGTGTGTGTGTGTGTGTGTGTGTGTGTGTGTGTGTGTGTGTGTGTGTGTAGCAGGCGAGGGACACCCTACCCTACCATAGACAGAACCCAGAGAGAATTCCCTCATGCACAGGGAGAACTTTATTTATTTTACTTAACCTTTATTTAACTAGATGAGTCGATTGAGAATTTATTCTCATTTACAGCGATGCTCTGGCCAAGAGGCAGCAGCGACAAACAAATCATGCAGATGTGAACCCCGGGTACCCTTGCTCCAAGGAAGTAGCACTAACCACTGCACCACTGTGAAGCCCCTTGTAAAATATATGTTTTATTTTATTTTTTCTAAATGTGTCTCTTCAAGAAAAAAATCACTTGAGATTGTAATGCCTAATTAAAAAGCAAAAACAGGCATAAGTATAGGTCACAAAATCAGACCTGATCTCTGAAAATGTCTGTCCCAAAGCTGAAAAACAGAACTAAACAATTCAGTTACCACTTCTATTTCATTTTAAAAGCTTTTCCTGTAGTTTTTTTTTATTTAAGCAGTGGAGAAAGGGCTTTCTCTGTCTGTGCACTGAAGCTGTGGAACGCATTACCACTGCTAGTGAGGCTAGCACCAACAGCTAGCATTTTTAAATCACGCTTGAAAACTCACTACTTCAACCTAGCTTATACCACATAATTATGGACCTCACTGACATCTGCACTGTTTAAAAATGGACTTTACAATATCAACTTCCATACTATTGAGGTTCTTTTTTTAAATGTTTTTCTAATTTTTTATTCACCCTGTGTCTTATTGATTTTTAGCTGTTAGTTTTGGGAATTTTGTTGTATTTCCTTTTTATCTTTTATCTGTGTTCGACATGTTTGTATAACGCCGGTTTAATTAACCAACATTTTTAGTGTACAGTGCCTTGTTTGGTTGTAATGCCTTGTGAATGCGCTTTATAAATAAAATTGGATTGGATTGGATTTATTGTGAAAGGGTATTTTAAACCTCCGGCCAGTGCCCTTAAACATGTGAACTTGATTTAACTCTGAGCTCCGGTGCTTCTGAATTGAATATTTTTCCTTTCTGTCTCATCAAGGGCAGTTCTGTTCTCTCACCAGTCAAAGGGAACTTTTCAGTTAATAAGCTTCAATAATAACTTCACCAAAACAAATGCAGAATGTTTTAGAGCGATGTGATGAAGGAATCAGGTGGAGGTCTGAACAGTTTCTCTGTGGGCTGCAGCTCTCAGCAGGCTGAATCAGATAAACAGAATCAAAAGCATAATCCCCACAAACGCATCCAGGCTTCTAAAAAGGCTCGGGGGTTTGTTCTGTGTGATTTCTGTGGATGCGGAGGTTTGTGCTGCCAGTAACATCTGTTAGTCATGTAGAAATCCAGGAGGGCCACTCCAGCCCCTGTGGTCAAAGTCCAGGACTCATGCAACTGTGCAGTCTTTGAATCCTGATGTGTTGCACACACACATGTTCTAAAAGATTGAGAAAAACATGAAAAACATTCCAGGCAAACATCTAATATTACAAGATTTCTATCAATGCATGCTTACAAACTTTTGAAGGCCGTTCCCTTCGGCTCAGCTTGTGAGTTCATTTGAATAAAAACAAATTCAAATGCTGTCATCTTTGAATAATTAAAAAAAATAAACTCATGTAAATAAACCAATTCGTTTAAAAATCAGCATTTAACCATTAAAAACTGTTTAATTCGCCTAATCTTTTAAACTAATTCAAACAAATTAATTTGAGTGAGAAATCTAACATACGATAACCAAAAACAGTTTTAAATGGGTCCCGTGTGGCTGTGAATTGCTATCTTTGTGTTTGAATGCTAAATCAATATGCAGCCATTTGTTATAAAGGGTATCTTAATCTAAACAGAAATGTGTTTTTAACGGTGGGAAAGGAGGCATCAAAATGTAAGTTAGTCTATAGACTCTAGGGAAACTGCATGGCTGTCTACACACTATCTGGACCAGTGGTCCCTATAAGATAAGAAGGCTAAAAGTGATCAAACTATCAATAAAAGAAGCTTTTGTTCAGCAGAACAAAGAAAACCCAACAAAGATTGTGAAATAAACAACCTATAACTGCAATCAGCAAGAGTCCTGACCTGTTGGAGTGTTTTTATCGGATCTTAAGCAAAGACATCAGGATGTGATTTGAACCAGAAGAGCAGCAAAGAGGTGAGAAGTGCAGGTGAAGAAATGTAACTGCTGCTACAAATGACATAAAGGAATGGTTGCGGACGTGAGATGTGCAAGAACCTGCTGCATTAAAGAGATATTAATAAAAAAAACTCACTATTCTATTTGTGTTCAGCGTCAAAATCAGAATCATCTCACCTGAACACGCTCTACCCCAGAGTTCACGTTTTAAGAATACTGCAGTTCCTGGTTGACGTCAGCAGTTGTCAGCGTTGCTCTGTTTAGTAGATATGACTCACCAGTGGATAAAAATTGTTTTAATTATATTTAAATTGTCAAAAGTGACTATAAAATTAATTGGGCTTTAAATGTAAAAAAAAACTTGTAACAGACACCAGTTTAAAACACCTAAACACTATTTAAAGTTAAAGTCCCATTAGTTGTCACACACACAGGTGTGTGTGCAAAATTTGTTCTCCGCATTTGACCCATCCCCTGGGGGAGCGGTGAGCTGCAGACACAGCCGCGCTCGGGAACTATTTGGTGGTTTAACCCCCCAATCCAACCCCTTAATGCTGAGTGTCAAGCAGGGAGGCATTGAGTCCCATTTTTTCAAAGTCTTTGGTATGACCCGACCAGGAATCGAACCCCTGAATCGAACCCCTTTAAACGTCTACTGGACTCCCTCACATGAAGAAAAAATGGATTTATGGTGCAAAAGTTCACGTATTTCAGTAATTCAACCTAAAGGTGAAACTAATATATAAGAGATTATCCATCCATTTTCTACACCCACATGTCGCAGCATCCTGGGGGGCTGGTGCCTGTCTTCATGTGGGGTACACCCTGGACAGGTATGCAGTGCATCTCAGCGCAGAGCCACACAGTCTCAAACAATCATGCACACACACACACACACACACACACACACACACACACACACACACACACACACACACACACACACACACACACACACACACACACAAGGACAATTCAGACCTAATCTAAACACCTGCAAAGGGTTCTTGAACCTTTAGATGGTCTCTCAGTCTAAGTTAAAGAACTGAAATAAACAGACTTTAGCACTATACTCTAATTTTTCCAGAATCAATTGTAGTTCTGTGGGGCTTGTATTTCTGTAGTACTTTCTAGAGTCCTACTACCCCCCAAGGCACTTTACAACACAACAGTGTTGAAGAGCCATAATCTAGCCACAGCCGCCGACGGGCACACCAACAGGAGCCCCGGGCCATTTTCAGGAACCACCCTGTATTCTGAACTAGCCCGTTAGAGTCGCTAAGCGAAACTTCTGGTTAACTCATGCTGATTGGTTGTTAACTAAATAGGGAACAGCATCGGCAGACGTCAAACCACATTTGTAAAATTGGAAGAGTTTGAAGCGGAATGGAAGGAGAAATGAACAGTTTCCACACTGCTTTAAAATTGTCGTAACTTAACTCCCAACGCCAAAAAATGCTGCAAAAATCCACCAAAATGATGACATTCACGGGGCTTTGTTTTCTCACAAAGCACCGTGGAAAAACAACGCTTCTTCTGGTCATTCAGCGGCACGTGTTTGCTCTCCTGGTCCTCTGACTCGATTAAGTTCAACAGAATGAAACGTTCAATGTTATTAATGTCCATGGCGCTGATCAGTGATATCACTCAATGTCGAAGCAATCCCAGTATGCTGACATCTTAGCAAAGTCCTGAAAGGGTTGAATTTCCTAAAAGTTTCCCAGAATTCCTTTAGCGGAGACACAGCTAATGAGAGTGATGCATCTTGCTCAAGGACACAATTACTTCAAAAGGCTGAGTGGAGCACAAACCTGCAGCCTTCCAGTTACAGGATGTGTACTTTACTCTTCTGCCACTGTCGCCTCCCAAATTCTTGTGTACTTCTCTAGCTTGAAACAAGGAACATTTGGGCATAAATGCAGGTGATGGATTCCTGGAATGACCCGATTACAGAGTGATCTTGTGCGGTGTAGCAGTCTGGGACAAAGAAGAGATGAAAATAACATGAAGAAGCTTAAAAAGATTAACAATTAAAGGTGCTGAAGGAAGGTGAAGTCAGATACTGCACACGCTCCACAAACTCTCAGGTTCCCGATGGAGCTTTAAAACTCACCTTTTCCTGCATGAGACGTGACCAATGAAACTAATCATACTTCCACTTTTGACTTAGCAGGACACTCAGCATTGGCCTGTTGGTAACAAGGTTTCTGTCAAAAGCTGGAGGTCATGTTCCTAAACCTCTGTATTTTTGTAGTTACTTTCTAGTATTTTCCCTTTTAGTTTGGTACCTGGTGTGCTGTTCATGCTGACAGTTTAATCCATGCTTTTCCTGCAAATGACACAAAATGATTCAGGCAATTTCACAGACTGAAAACACGTCTTTAAAATGAGCAATCCCAACAAAAAGTTTATGTATTGCTACTGTAAAAAGTTAAGGTTGATGCTTGCTTTGCTGATGGTCCAATGAATCCACTGAAGCATGACAGCATGGTGAGGGCCGTGTAAACAACGCCCACATGCTGATGCAGTGATGAGACTCACGAGACAAATAATACAGGATACCCAGCAGGATACTTTTAGATCTATGCATGACAAAAACCCATTAAAAACTAGTCTTTATGTAAATTCAGAACATCAACATTACACTGCTTATGTAAAGCCTTTTGGGGATTTGAAGAAAGAAAAACATTTTTGATTTGTTTGTTTGTTGTAGATATTCCCAACGATGATGAGCTAATATATTGTATTCAACCAATTTCTTTTATATTTTCCTTTTCATATCAAGATTTTGTGAGAATTTCATTGCTAGTAAACATTATCTAATCCATGAGCGTCCATCAAATAAAAAAAAAATCTGATCTTAAATTCTCTAAAAAAACAACTGCAACCTCAGCAAGTCACAGGGCACATTAGTCATCTCACTTCAGCTTTTAGCAAAGCTCTTTTTGTTCAGACGCATTTTTTATTGGAATTCGGGATTTTATTTATTTATTTATTTTGGGTCAGGAAGTCAACAGGAGGAGTGTGTGAGGCAGGGCGTTGTCGTGCATATCAGAACAAACACAGGAGCTCCTCAAGGACGTGTGTTCAGTCCTTTGATTTTTACTTCGCCATGCACAAAACTGCTTCATCTAATTCAACTCAAACCAGCTCATTAAAGGGACACCAGGCACATTTTGTTTGTTGTCAGCACCTCCTAGCGTTCTTTTAGTGAAACCAAAAATTTACCTAATCTCCTCGTTGGGCGTTTGTCTTTTAAAACCTTAATCTAACAGCTGAAATGTCTCCTCAGCCTTCATTAATTTCTACATGAGTGATTCATCGCTAAATAAAACAAATCAGCTTTGTTCATGATCTAAAACATGCAGGAAACAGGCTGGAAGCAGACTCCAGTACCAGGTGTGTCAGCTCCACCTCGTGAAAGGGACCGGACCGACACTCTGATGTTTCATGTGCAATATTCAGGCCACAGAGGGTGTTGGAGGTCTGAGTGGCATTACATTAACCCTGTAAAGATTCGTTGTACTGGCTCAAGAAAATAATTTAGAAATATGAAAATGTTGCATACTATGCCTTTGAGCTTACTGAGGACACAGCGGAGCACGTGGAAGAACCAAACACGATGCAACAGTCTGACACCACCCCAGACCAGACAAGTGGTACCAAGAACCAGAATCATAAAAAGAGTCAATAAGGAATCAGCTCAGGTCCTTCTCAAGTCTGCTGCTTGACCCACAACATGGCTTCTTTAAACAAAAAAAAAAATACTTTCCAGTGGTTTGATATTTATTGGCAAGAAGCGTTGCTTCAACAAACAAAAAACAGACATTTTCCTTAATCATTTTGCACAATGGTGTTGTTTATCTAAAAAGTATTACCGTAAATGTACTCCGAAATTATTGAATTATATGTTTAGTATGTTTGACTTGTTTAAAATCCCTCTAAAGTGGAATTAAAGACCAGCATGTGCCAAGTGCATCCTTCTATCCATCATTAACTCCCAGAGGGATGAAATTTCTCTGCGAGCCTGGGAACCAGACAGAAGAGATGTTGGAAAATTGAGCTGCTCTTTGAATTTTAAAGTGACGCAACAACAGGGGGATGAAGGACAATGTGAATGAAGCTATGAAGCTGAACAAGAGTATCAAGTGAAATATCGAGGGTGGGGGTGGGAGTACTGATGATTTGATGGAAATGATGTAGAAAGTGGAGTCATCATCGAGGAATCTCCAAGCAAAGATGCTTGTGTTCTCTCCTTGGTCTCCTTTAGGGACAGTTTTATTTGAAGGTAACGATAGACACAAACCAAAGCCGAACCCAATAACCATTTGTTGTCTTTCACATGTTGCAGAAACCTCCACTTGATTTTTTTTTCACACCGCAGCGTGCTTTGGTTGTGTTCAGCTGCACCTTTAAATGACTGGCTCAAACGCAGGGACCTATTGTCGGTTAATTACTGGAATTATAAAGTAAAATTAAACTCGGCCCCTGTCAGACATTAAAGAGACGTTTTGCTCCGCACCACGATTATCTTGCTGCAAAGGGATTGGCTGGTGATGCGGGGTGGCCTTGAGCTGCTGATGACTTCCACAACCTTTGAGTGAGGAAATAACAGAAATTCAGCCAACAGGGATCTGAATCAGAAATCTTTTTTTTTTTTTTTTTTTTTTACCATCCTGGAGATGGAACTTACCGCTTCGAGTCAGGATCAGGAGAATCTGATAATCTTACATTAAAGGTGTTAAACACTTGTTTAATCAACACATTTGCAGTGGTCTCTAGTAGAAATGAATGCCTTAAGTCATTCTATAAGGGAAAAAGCGGAAATGCATCTGAATCAGGAAGTACAAGCCAGCTGGAGGAGAAAGAAGCTTCACACGATAGGATTTGATCATCTCGCCTCGGATTGGATACAAGCAACATGACTCTACTAAATACTCCATTTTCTTTGCAAAGTTTATGTTTTATTTCCACAAATAACACAAGCCTGGAGGAGTTCTGCCATAAGGTGGAGTTGCTAATGCTAATAGTTAGCTTCTGCTAGCTGAGACATTCTCTGCTGTTTCCCAGATGCTAAACCACCAGCAGCCTTCGCTGTCATGAGACCAAGATGGGTGAGTCCAGGACTGTTACAGTTTTTCTCAGTTGCTTTGGTGCATTTCTCACAACAGAATTGATCTCTGCAGCACTACTAAGGCTCTTCTCAAAACAATTAGTGCAAACTGCAACACACGGTGGATAACTTGCAAAAGTGAGTCACTTCATCAAAAAGAAAAGTCAGTTGCTCAAAATAAGTAGTCAATGCTTCAAAAGCAAGTCCCTTAATCAAAACAGATAATATATTCATCAAAAGCAAATACTTATATCAAAGTGTCAAGGCTGTCACAATTACAAGTGATTACACCGGCACCTTTGGTCACAAAATCAAATGGTTTGAACACGTTCTCGTTGTAACGGATTTCTTTGTCGGTGCTTCCCAATGACATGTCAAGTCTGGACAGCATGCGTGGCGTGTTGAAAACCATAAATTGTAAAGGAAAATCAAGACACTTCATATGCACTCTTAATAATATTTAATTGAAACTGTTCACAGCGTTGTGCAACTGGGGAAATACAGTAAAACAAACATTTTACAGCAAACATAAACTCACTTAGACAGTAAACCTTACTGCAGTAGTTATGAAACAGAAAAAACTGAACAGACTGCTGCATATTAATCACTGATATCTAGACGCTCCCGTCTGTCTGCCCACATGTTTTTATCAACATCACAGGGATGTCAGCTCTATCGATGCATCGGGGAAAGTATCTTCTGGAGTGTCGAACCCGCCCTCTGCAGGACTCTGCTGTGATGTCATCACAAGCCGCATCCATAGCTGCTAGCAGGGTCATTTGGGTATGTGGATGCCTGTCATATACCTTCCACCTCCAGGAAGAGAAAAACTCCTCAATTGGATTTAGGAGTGGAGTGTAAGGAGGAAGAAACCCCATAAGCATCCTGTCGTGTGCTGCAAACCACTGCCTGACTACAGCAGAGTGATGGAAGCTAATATTATCTCAAACCACTACATACATTGTATGATTGTCACCGAGACACACACCAGTTTTCATTAGTGTGAAATAAGGTTCACCTGAGAAAAGTAATTTATGGAGATTTCCATGGAAACTCCTTAAAAATAGGGTTTTCAAAATGGGTGTACAATTTGTTTGACAAGATGTTCAACAATTTAGAGAGCAATGACACAAGCAATGAAATGAAGACTATTAGTTGTCAGGACAATGACTATTCAGCCGATACAAGTATAAATAATTGTGACATTCATGATAAAAGCAAGGAGATAGTGATGAATAGCAAGTCAAAAGTGACCATTCTTTAGATATTTGTACTTACTCAACTGCTTCATGTCCAAAGGACATGAAACCGCCACTAGGTTGTGCCAAAACGACTACATGTGGTGGAGGTTGAACAAACTGTTGTGCAAAGTTTAATTCTGTTGTGAGGAATGCACCAAAGCAACTGAAGAAAACTGTAAGTGACAGTGTGACGTAGATCTGTCAGGCTTTTCTAATCCTAGAATTTTATCATCTATTTTCTATCAGAAGCTAATGCAGGAGATAGGTGTAGGAGACCATTTTCATGTTCAGCCTGCTTGGAAAAACTCTGAGTGACTGCTTATAATCCAAAATAATATTTTTAAATGTTTTCAGCATTCCACACCTATAATGTTTTTCCCTTTGCTTAATCTGCCTAGAAGAAGAAATTATTTTTTACGTTGCGTTTCTGATGAAAAAAGCTACCAGACACTTACTGAAGAACAATAAAAATTATTTTAAAAAGGATCATAATAAAAATGGGGGAAAAAGACAAATGGAGACTAAAAAATGATAAAAATGAAAAACAGTAAGCACAGGTGACCAAAAATAAAAACAAAATTGGCAGAAACACAAACAATAAACTACTGCAGTGTGTTTTCATAGTCGTCATAACCTTGAGACTCATCCTTGATTAAGGCAAACTCTAATTTTTACTCTTGACATTTGTGCATAAATCCACTCATCTTTTTTTAAATGTTGAGAAGGTTGAAATAATGTTATTTTTAAGTGTATTTGTTCAAATAAAATGTCCCTCAGGTTAACGGATCCTTCACTGCTGGTTTAACGTTCAGGCATGGACAGGTTTGTTCTCTTAAGACAATCCAGACTAATCTACTTGTTAAAAACAGTCAGCCCATTTTAACTTTGCAGGAGTAAGACGATTCAGACGTCTTGTGGCATTCACACCTTGGGAAAACACCTGTGGCCCACTAAAGATACCGATTGGAGCATCCAGTTGTCTGTCTCACTGAACCGCTACACTTCGGCTTGGACCTTTAGCTGACAGAACTCCGCTGGTGTGAGAGGTTCTCCACTCAATAATATCAGAGGAGAAACAGCCGGCTGCTACCACTTCTACTTTAGGATAAACTACCAGAGTCCCAAACAGAAAAACGCCATTTGAAGTCACGGACAACAGAAGAAGTTTGGACCTAGAAAATGGCGACTGGTGTTTAGCGCTATCTCGTTTACTGTGGCAATGGGGTTCCCATACCAGGGGGACGTGGTCTATAGGGGTGATAGCCGACGGGAAAGTTGAGAGTTTTGTCACCGTGTTTTGTTTAAAAGCTAGCTTGTTTTGCAGATTTGGTAAAGCAGCTTTAAGATCTAAACAAAATAACTAAACCTTATGGCAACCACAACATGATCTAAGTTTTTAGGATAGTAATATGAACCCTTTAAGGAACTTTGGCCATTCATTTAATTAGATAATTGTTTAATGTATAATACTTTCTCTTTTTTAGGAATTGATCTGCTCGACATCTTTTACTGGCCCGGAGCCAAACAACAATCCCAACCTGCACGCCTCCAACTATGTTTATCTGGTCCCGGGAAAACGCCGGAGGAAAAGAGGTAAACGAGCAGGAATCCAGGTGAGAATAAGACTTCTGTTAAAGCGTGGTGTATCTAGTAAACATCGGCGTGATCTTCTAGCTTCTCTTCCTTTGTTTGGCGACTTTAGCGCCATTTCCGCATTCCCGCCAGGCCGCGTTGCAGTGCGGTTTCTCGGTCCAAGTTTTTTAAGGTCAGTTTATCTTCATTCCTCAGTGGTTTCTCCTCCTGTTCCCTCCATAAGTGGTTTTTATAAACACCGTGGATCTAACCCTGCTAATTTACGTCCACTAACCCCAGCTGTTTCTGTAGTTTCTGATTCCTCCACCTCACTCAGCATGGCTCTATTAAATACCCGCTCTGTTAACAATAAGACCTTCCTGCTCAATGATCTAATTCTCTCTAAAAACCTGGATTTTCTGTTTCTGACTGAAGTTTGGCAGCAAGCATCTGATTATTCTGGTCTGATTGAACTCTGCCTGAGTGGTTATTCTTTTCTTAGCCAGCCCCAGGGTTCTGGTCGTGGTGGAGGCCTAGCTGTTATTTTCAGAGACCATCTTCCATGTAGCTCTACAACCTCTGGTCACTTTGCTTCCTTTGAAATGCAGCTGATTAAAGTCGGGCGTAAGGACCCGTTCTACTGTGCTGTGATCTATCGTCCACCTGGTCCAAACAGTTCTTTCCTTCAGGAGTTTAGTGGCTTTCTATCCTCCACTGTGAAACTGTCCAGACTGGTGATTGTGGGTGACTTTAACATCCACGATGATGATCCCTCTGATCACTTTGCCATGAATTTCTCCAGCCTTATGGACTCCTTCAGCTTTACCCAGCATGTTTCTGGCCCCACACACACCAGGGGGCACACTCTAGACCTTGTTTTTACCCAGAGTCTAAATGCTGACAGTGTTTGTCCTGAGGACGTTTATATTTCAGATCACCATTGCATTTTCTTTAACTTGTCAGTTTCTGCGTCCCCACCTCCTGCTCGCCGTATGGTTAGTTCTCGTTTTCTTAATGAGAGCACAGCTAGCAATTTTTCTGCTGCTTTTGATCCACCCTGTTCTTCTGATAACGACCCAGATTCCTTAACTTCTCAGTTTAACGAGCACTGCCTCTCCATTCTGGACAACATCTGTCCTGTCAGAACCAGATCAGTTCCTGCAGTGAACCCTACTCCCTGGTTTAATGACAGCCTTCACAGCCTGAAGCACCAATGCAGGAAAATTGAGTGCTTGTGCAAGGAAACCCATCTCCACGTCCATCTGCTGCACCTAAAGGATCTTCTGACATCCTTTAACTCTGCAGTCAGAGACGCAAGGGTTTCCTATTTCTACAACCTGGTGTCCCAGAGCAAAGGGAACCCCAAGGTGCTGTTTAACACCATCAACAGCATCGTCTCTCCTGCCTCTCCTACAGCCTCCATCCACTCTGTTACAGACTGTGAGAACTTTCTTTCTTTCTTTGTGGACAAAGTCAGTAAGGTTAGATCTAGCATCTCTCCTTCAGCCTCTCCCGACTCCAACCAGGCCCATCATCCTAGATAGCTTTGCTCCTGTTTCTTTGCCTTAGTTAACCAAACTAGTTAACTCTATGAAGGCCTCTGCATGCCCCCTCCACATCTTACCCTCATCTTTGTTTCAAAGTGCTTTTTAGTCCATCGGTCCCAGCGTGCTCGCAATAATTAATGCTTCTCTGGTCTCTGGTCAGGTCCCTGCATAATTTGAGAACGCTGAAATCCACCTGCATCTTAAAAAACCGAGTCTTGACGCCTCTCTTCATAGCAGATTCAGACCCATCTCTAAACTTCCGTTCATCTCCAAGATCTTGAAAAAGGTTGTGGCTAAACAACTCACAGCTGCTCTTGATGAACATAACATCCATGATAGCTTCCAGTCAGGTTTTCATAGAGCTCATTCTACTGAAAAAGCTCTTCTTAAGGTTGGTTTATGCTTGACGCGTCCGCGAGGTCCGCACGGCTCCGCGCGGAAAAGTTGCGTCATTTTGCGTCATTTTAACAACCATGCCCCTCCACTGCGTCTCCGCACGGCCCAGAATTTCCGCAATGCGCACCTCGGAAAATTTCTAACCACGCGGACGGACGGACGCGGAAAAACATGGCGGACCGGCAAGAACTAGTATGGCAGAGGTTCGTAAATACAGACATTTGTATGATTCAGCTCTCAGGGATCACCGTGATCAACATGTTGTTAATAATTCTTGGAGAGAAATAGCTCGCACTGTCAGAAAAGACGAGAATGCTGTTAAAAATGCTGAAATGCCATGTTGTAAACAGTATTTTCTACTTCTACTATGGTGTAGTGTTGGGTGCATGCCGTAGAGCTCCATGCTGCCCCGTTCAGTTTGGGAGAATATTGGTTCACCGCAGAGACAAGCCGCACGAAACATAAACGCTGCGAGTTGTGAAGCGAGTTCCATCCGCGAGCCGCATCACCAAGCAGAAAGTGAATGCGTCAAGCATAAACCAAGCTTTAGGGTCTCTAATGACCTTCTGACTCACAGTGATGCAGGGGACTGTATATAAATACATACATATATATACATATATATACATACATAAATACATACATATATATACATATATATACATACATACATATATATATATATATATATATATATATATATATATATATATATATATATATATATGTTTATATGTAATTATCTATTAATACATACATACATATAGACACATATGTAAATGTGTGTGTGTATATATATATATATATATATATATATATATATATATATATATATATATATATATATGTGTGTGTGTGTGTGTGTGTGTGTGTGTGTGTGTGTGTGTGTGTATATATATTTATTTATTAACACATACATACATACATATGGACATATATGTAAATGTGTATATATATACATATATATATATAATATATTTTAATATATATAAATATATAAATATATATATATATACACAAATTTTAATAGAATGAAACAAAATTCATAATATTTTGCATAAAACATAAAATTAAGTTTTTTCATAATTTCATTGTCAGATCACATATTTATGTAGATACATATTACATAATGTTTTATGTATTTATTACATTTTGAACATTTTGGAATTC
The DNA here is from genome assembly GCF_043380555.1 of Nothobranchius furzeri. NCBI lineage: Eukaryota > Metazoa > Chordata > Actinopteri > Cyprinodontiformes > Nothobranchiidae > Nothobranchius > Nothobranchius furzeri. The sequence goes on from NC_091746.1 coordinate 22,096,837, forward strand.
ATTTGTTGTGGAATCTGCCATGGTTTCTAGGCAACGGGACAACAACAAAAAAAGGGCAAACATAAAGGGTACAGGCAAGCTGATGACATCATAAAGGCAAGAGAACTCTGCTCAGAGCACACTCTCATTTCAGTAGTGACTGACGTCGGCTGACTAGCACATCGCTCTGTCATGGCTTACCCTACCATTAGCAACCACATGTCAAACCACAAGATTTCAAGTAAATCTGAGCTCTCGTGGTACGAAATGGTTGTACAACAGGTGGAAGTCGATTATGATGAAATAATTGACTTTGATATGGACTGTGAACAGCAGGTGACCCTTAAACAAGAAATGGAGACTCCTGAGTTTAAGGAAACCGAAAACCAATCCACTATTTCTGCTGAGCCAAAGATTCCTCTTCAGGAACTTCTGAAACAGGAAAATGACAAAAGAGTGGCAGCAGAAGCTTGCTACCTATCATTTATAGAACAGACTGAAGAATTAGACAAGTGGATGGATTGTCAGCAGAACAAGTTTGTGACGCTGGACATGAAATTACAGGAGCAGAAGAACGTAAACGAGGATTTAAATCAGATCTGCTCTGATCTTAAAGGAGAAACAGAAGAGGGCTCTAGGTTTTCTGGAATACCAAGAACAGGTTTGGAAACTATGATTATGGATCTGGAAAAGCAGCTGAGTAATGAAAATGCAGACCGAATCAAGACTGAAAAGAAACTTGACGATAAGCAGGTGAGTTTCAAACAGCAGCTTGAACAAAAAGACTTGCTCTGTGAAAATCTGCAGGACAATTTAAACCAGGAACGCCAGCTCAGACTCAGCTATGAGCAAGACCTGAAGAACTCCCAGCATATAGTCACGGTGAACGAAAACCTGAAGGAGGTCAGAGACCTGAAGAGACAGAACAGTGACTTAAGAGAGATGCTGGATAAAGTCAAGAGAGACCAAAGACTTGCAGAGACAAAACGTCTAGGAGAGCAAAACTATTTCAAACACCAGCTCAAAGAAAAGAAACTGGTTTGTGAAAATCTAGAAAAGAGTCTCAGCAAAGAAAGCCAGCGTCGTCTGCTCTGTGAAAAAGAGCTGAAAGAAACCAAAGATCAGATTAGTGTGATGAGCGGAAACATGAAAAAACTAACAATCGATCTGAACAAGACAAACGTGGAGCTCAGCGAGAAGCTAGCTAAGGCAGATGAGATGTCTGAAGAGCTGGAGAGCTGTAAACAGCAGCTCCAGCAGAAAACTTCTGTCTGCGAAGAGCTTCGAGAGAGTCTGACCAAAGAACGACAGCTTAGACTTAATAATGAAGCTGAACTGATGGAAAACAAAGTGAAGCTCGTTGAGATTTCTCAGCTGAAGCAGGAAAACGACCAGTTGCAGCAGAGAAACATCTATCTCTGTGTCACGATGTACCAACTGAGCTGCGGAAGAAATGAGGAAGTAGAGAAATTTAAAACACAGCTGACACAAACTTGTGAAATACTCCAAAACAATCTCTCTGAAGAGAGAAAGCTCAGACTGAGTTATGAGGCGGAGCTGGATAAAAACAGAGCTATAATAAGTGAAAATTCTCACCTCAAAAATGAAATCATCGATTTAAAGCAGAGAAACGCTGATCTCTGCGTCTCGATGGACGTACAGAGCTGCAGAAGAGACGAGGAACTGGAGAACTTTAAAACACAGCTGACAGAAATTTCCGAAGAACTCCAAAACACTCTCTCTGAAGAGAAAAAGCTCAGACTGAGTTATGAGGCGGAGCTGGATAAAAACAGAGCTATAATAAGTGAAAATTCTCACCTCAAAAACGAAATCATCGATTTAAAGCAGAGAAACGCGGATCTCTGCCTGGTGATCGACCAGCAGAACGTTCAAAGAGCCGAATCAGACAGGAAGCTAGCTCAGGAGCTGCAGAGCGTCGAGCAGCAGCTGCAACGTAAAACTTCTGTCTGCGAAGAGCTTCGAGAGAGTCTGACCAAAGAACGACAGCTTAGACTTAATAATGAAGCTGAACTGATGGAAAACAAAGTGAAACTCGTTGAGATTTCTCAGCTGAAGCAGGAAAAAGACCAGTTGCAGCAGAGAAACATCTATCTCTGTGTCACGATGTACCAACTGAGCTGCGGAAGAAATGAGGAAGTAGAGAAATTTAAAACACAGCTGACACAAACTTGTGAAATACTCCAAAACACTCTCACTGAAGAGAGAAAGCTCAGACTGAGTTATGAGGCGGAGCTGGATAAAAACAGAGCTATAAGTAGTGAGAATTGTCACCTCAAAAACGAAATCATCGATTTAAAGCAGAGAAACTCGGATCTCTGCCTGGTGATCGACCAGCAGAACGTTCAAAGAGCCGAATCAGACAGGAAGCTAGCTCAGGAGCTGCAGAGCGTTGAGCAGCAGCTGCAACATAAAACTTCTCTTTGTGAAAACCTGAAAGACGGTTTCTCCAACAGACTTACCCTCATGCATGAACTGTATGAGAAACTGGAGTCAAAAACGAGTCTCTGTGATAAACTGGAGAAGCAGTTTATAGCAGAGCAACAGCGGAGACTCGGTCTGCAGTCTGAGCTCAACAGGGTTAAGGATCTCATCACGTTAGAAAATATGGAAGACACCGAGCCAAACGAGTTTTTAATAAACTGCAGGTCCCAAGGAGAACTTCCACAATCCGTCAGCAGCAAACGGGAAAAGATCTCCAAGTGGAGATGCTTCAAGAAGTGTATAACTCCGACGTGTCTCCGTAAACACAAACGCACATCTGACGACTAACCACTCCCCCTCAAGAAACAGCTAATCTGATGACGAGTGAAAATGATTACCCCTATTTTAGCAGACTTACACCGACTTCCTGATTTTAGTTTGACGGCCCCTATCGAACCCACTCAGGCGGTGACACGGTCCTCTCCCACGAGTTTCTGTGGCGTCTGAAAACCCACGTTTTTAGCTTAGCTTGTGTTTAAACGCTGGTGATCAGTCGTGTCTGTTAGAGACCACAGGGAGGCCGTTCTTTTATGTTTATGACCTGACTTGTCCATCTCACCCCCCTCCCCCTCATGAAAAAAAAGGGGCATCATGGTGACACAGTGATTAGCACTGTTGCCTCTCAACAAGGTTGCAGGTTGAAATCTCAGCTGTAGTCTTGCTGTGTGGAGTTAGCATGTTCTCCCCATGTATGCGTGGGTTTTCTCCCGACGCTCGGGTTCCCCCCACCTCCCAAAAACATCTTTAGGTTAATTGGAGACTCTAAATTGTTCCTAGATGAAAGTAATACATCTTGTTTGTCTCCCTTTGTCCCAGAGATGGACTGTCCAAGATGTCCAGCATCTCTTGCTGAGTTTAGAAGATAAATAAGGGAATAATTATTAAGTCTGAGACATTAAATTAGCCATGCCTCTCAAAAAAACCAGCCTGAGTAATCAATAAGAACACCCCACCATCACCACCACTGCTCTGTCTCAAACCCACTGTCAGTCGGAGCAGATGGCTGTTCATACTGAGCCAAGTTCTGTTGGAGGGTTCTTCCTGTTAATGGGAAGTTTTCCTCTCCACTGTAGCTACATGCTTGATTACGCCGGAGACACACCGGCCGTGGAAGCGCCGCGAAAATGGGACCACCTTCATTCGGCGCCCTTGTTAAGCTATTCTGTAGACCACATGGGCCGCCAAAGTGCCGCAAATCGCCTCGCGCCGGCGCTTCAGCCCGCGCCGTGCAGCGATCATTTCGGCATCTGCTCTTTTTTTTTCGCGAGCCGTGGGTGAATCGCGTCAATTCTGGCAGGAAGTCAAACCTAGACATAGAGGCAGGCCGGTAATTTTAACAAAATAAAGCATTTCAAAATAAAATTCCGCAATAGTCAAATGTGTTTGTAATCGGACACTGCAGAAAAACCACACGAACACACACACACATACACACACATCGAACTTGTGTGCGTGTGTGACCACGTGAAGGGGTGTGTGGTTTTGGGTGTCTTTTTTCCAGAGCAAACAGGACAGAGACGCCGGGGACACACCGGCCGCGGAAGCGCCGAAAAGCGAATCGCTCACGAAATTCGGCCGCTGCTCGCCGCTCCTCAGTTCAGATCAGACGCGCCCCAGTCGAGGCGCGCCTCGACTCAGCTGTAGATTTTCTATTAAACACTTGGTGTCCTCCATTTCCTCTCTGCCTTTTCTCAGCTCTTTTCCTCTACGTTTGAGAGAGAGTGTGTGTGTGTGTGTGTGTGTGTGTGTGTGTGTGTGTGTGAACCTATGGTCTGAGTTGTTTCTGCCAGTTGAATCTCTTGGAACCCGCTCCAATTCTGCAGCTGTATCCTAGCAGTTTCTTCCGAAGTGGGTACGTAAATAATGTTTTTCGGGGGTCGTACAGCTCCTTGTGTTTCTCAACTTCCATAATTAATTTAAAGTCATCCATCTTAACTGCTTGCCTCAGACTTTCTGCCTCTCTGTCCTGTTTGCTCTGGAAAAAAGACACCCAAAACCACACACCCCTTCACGTGGTCACACACGCACACAAGTTCGATGTGTGTGTATGTGTGTGTGTGTTCGTGTGGTTTTTCTGCAGTGTCTGATTGGGAACACATTTGACTATTGCGGAATTTTATTTTGAAATGCTTTATTTTGTTAACTTTACTGGCCTGCCTCTTATGTCTAGGTTTGACTTCCTGCCAGAATTGACACGATTCAACCGCGGCTTGCGAAAAAAATAGAGCCGACGCCGAAATGATCGCTGCACGGCGCGGGCTGGAGCGCTGGCGAGCGGCGATTCGCGGCGCTTCGGCGGCCCATGTGGGCTATAGAATAGCTTAACAAGGGCGCCGAATGAAGGCGGTCCCATTTTCGCCGCGCTTCCGCGGCCGGTGTGTCCCCGGCGTGAGGCAGAAAGTCTGAGGCAAGCAGTTAAGATGGATGACTTTAAATTAATTATGGAAGTTGAGAAACACAAGGAGCTGTACGATCCCCGAAAAACATGATTATTTACGTGCCCATTTCGGAAGAAACTGCTAGGATACAGCTGCAGAATTGGAGCGGGTTTCAAGAGATTCAACTGGCAGAAAAAACTGGTTCATACCATAGGTTCACACACACACACACACACACACACACACACACACACACACACACACACACACACACACACACACGTACAAACACTCAAACGTAGAGGAAAAGAGCTGAGAAAAGGCAGAGAGGAAGTGGAGGACACCAAGTGTTTAAAAGAAAAACTACAGCTGAGCCGAGGCGCGCCTCGACTGGGGCGTGTCTGATCTGAACTGAGGAGCGGCGAGCAGCGGCCGAATTTCGTGAGCGATTCGCTTTTCGGCGCTTCGCGGCGCTTCCGCGGCTGGTGTGTCCCCGTCGTTAGTATGGGGATCGATGTCAAGTCTCTGACACAACAAGTCAGTGACTCGATGCAGTCTGCTGAGTTTCATTAGGTGGGAAACTTTTAACTAATTGGAAAACATTTGAACTGAACTCAATGCAATGTTTGAAAAATAGGGCCTTGGGGGTCAGGTCCTGACATGTATGTTGCCGGGAAGAAGGCGGGAACATGCGGCAGTGCCTGGCTCGGGATCAGGGGCCTCAGGTAGACCTTGGCTCCTCTGCTGTCCTATCACAGGGGAGGGGGATTTCCAGGAGAGGGAGGACCAACCTGGATGTCCTATGTCTTATATGTTCTGGAAGTTGTGCAAATGCAGGGATGGGAGAAGATATTCTGCTGGGGTGGGGCTGGGCTGGTGCTCTCTGACCCCGTGAGGCTCTGTGATGCTGCTGCTTTGGGCCCTGGCAAGATGGGCTGGGGTCTCCATGCTCTGGGTGGCATTTTGACAACAGAGGTGCCTATTGGGGCCAGTAGAGGAGCTGGCTCCCTGGAAGGCTTAAGTCCAACCAGTCATTTCTCCTCATCCCCTCACATTTCTCTCCTCCTGCTCCCTCACATCATCACACAAACATACACATAGGACCTTGGGGAGTTGGCAAGTCAGGGAGTATGGACCCCATTTCCACATTCCTGTGGCAACCTGCCCCCCAATTTTATTTGCACCTTAAACACTTCCACTAACGACATTCCACGCAAACACACACTTAGGGCCTTGGGAGTGAGCACATTCAACTGCATTTGGCAGGGGGATTTTTCAGCCTCATCCCGAGTGCCGGTGCCCACTTCCAATTTTAAACTGCACTTAGACACTGAGGGCTGTGGGTGCAAGTGGGGTGGTGTGGTGGCATCAGCTGGCGTAGACCAGACGATGCCCGCACTTCCAACGATTTATAGCATGAAGCAATCAGTTATGGAAATCCTGCTGTACAGCCTGATTGAAACGGAGCACAGCACCGCGGTGAAAGCGGATAACGGAACGGGGAAGCGAATTAGCAAAAAAAGCCGGCATGAAATTATGGAAATGCCTCAAAGAAAATCAACACTATCTATTAGGTGTCCCAGAAGACTTACATCTGAAGACAGTGACCACAAAGAAGGACAGATCTCCAGTGAACCAGGGTACGAATGCTTGTTCAGTCTTTATTTTTTATTTAAACAACCCTCAACTATTTGCTAATTGTAAGATTCTGTCACGCTGAGCTGGAGGTTTGGACCCAAAAACGCAGAAAATACCAGACAGGAGCAGATGTAAATAAGTAAATCCTTTATTTAAAGGAGGAGACTTGATCGAGCAATCCAAAAACAAAAACAGAAGCTCACAACTGAGCACTGACTCGGGCAAAACTCGGGAAGGACCAGAACAACGCAGACACAACGCAATGGACCGACGAACACTGAGGGACAAGACAGGGCTTTTAAACACAGAGGGAGGTGATCAGGGGAACAGGTGACAGGTGTGAGTGATCTCAGGAGGGAAGACAGGTGTATTAAATAAACTAAATGGGAAAGAACAAAGCAGGAGGGAATAATCATGGGACATAAGAGGAGAACCTGGAGGAGGCTGGGGACAGAGGGACACAGAACATGACAGATTCAGCTTCATTCCAGCATTATTTATCTTTTTATAATAAATAATTATTTTTGCCAAAACAAAAGTTTTTGGTACAGCAGTGCACGGTGTGCAAGAGAAGCACCCCATGGCAGTGTGAGGTGTGCAGAGTGGGACTCTGCCTGCAGCTGGAGAGAAACTGCTTCAAGGCCTACCACATCAAAGAAAAACGTCTAAAAGTTTACAAAAATAAATGGTCTTAAAAACTGCTATAAAAGATACCAAGGCTCACACTTTTTTTAAGAATAGATGCATTACAGTTCAAAGTTTAAAGTGTTCATTCCAAATTGTTTGCCCAGTAATTTTGAAGTTCCTGCTCAGTAATAAATGTAAAAAATTCAAATACGTTTTTTGCTTTTTTCACTTTTATGCTGATTTTTTAAAGGCTTTAATAGAAATAAATTCCAAATACAAACCATACACTGAAAGCTGAGGTTGTTCTGAAAAAAGGAGAAGAGTTACACACACTTTGCACTTTTTATTACAATTTTACAGCCATAAGATAAAAAAAAGAAAAAACAGGCGGCCCTGTTTTAATTATGGTCATAAGAGGGTTATTCAGATGGTGATGCACAAACAGGAAGTGATTGGTAGTCATTCCACTCCAATCCAGTTGGTGGCGGTAATGCACCAAATTGTTGTTTGCCAAGTGCCATAAGACCACAAATAAGAACAAGAAGAGAGGCGGGAGCGTTTGTAACAAACAAATAGGTTCAATTCAGGAACAAACCCAGCATCCTTCTCGCCTGTCCCCAGCCAATCAGACATACCATCCTCCTCTGATCCAACATTTTCCTGTCACACGCCAGCTCTTTTGTCCTCTAATGCAGCCATGGACTCTTCTGGTTCTATAAATCTGTCTTCAACCAAGTCAGGAGATGCTGTTGCCCCATTTACCTCCCCCCTCACCTTTCTGTCTCTAGAAGTCAGGTGAAGAGGCAGCTGGAGAGACTGAACAGGAACAAGGCTGAAGGTCCAGATGATGTCAGCCCCAGGGTACTGAAAGCCTGTGCAGAGCAGCTCTGTGGGATTCTGCAGCACCTCTTCAACCTCAGTCTGGCCCAGTCCCTGACAACAGCATAAAACCGACCAAATTGCTTCACAGAAATTAAAACATTAAAAAACATTACACAACATAAAAATGCACAAAAACTAAAGCTTAAAAACTAACACTAAAAAGACAAAAATAAAAATAAACCATCGTTATCATTAAAAAGAAGGAAGTTAGAGAACATGCGTTGCCTAACCTCAACGAGACAGTCTAACAGACACTGCAAAGCACGATTGTGGCCCCTCTTAAAAGGCACGTACCTGGGTATCATCTGTATAGCAGTGAAAATGACACCCATGTTTCTTAAAAATCGAACAAAGAGGTAGCAAAAACAGAGAAAACAGAAATGGGCCCAACACAGCACCCTGAGGAATCCCACAAGAGAATGAGGCATTAGAGGAAGTAAAATCCCCCAGTGAGACACTAAAGGTTCTGTCAGCCAGGTACGACACAAACCAACCCAGTGTGACGTACCTCTGATTCTTCTGTGCACAGTAAATGTTTTCCTCTGAATCTGATACTGCAGTAAAATCTGAGGCAACAAACAGTGTTGTTTAACATTCAGTACATTAATTAACATTTAATATCAGCTGCCTGACTTTTAATCTAATTAAAATGAATTAACAGGTATTTGCTCAGTAACTGTTGAATTCTGGGGTTTCTGATTTATATTTTATTACTGTGGTGTCACATGAAATTAATTGAATTGAATTTATTACGGTGAACTAGAAAGTTGTTTGATCATTAATCCAGCTGCTTCAACATAATTATAATTCATTCAGAGTTGTTGTGTTTCTGACTGCCTGATGAAGTCCTGGGTTGATTTTCTTCTTGCCAGTTTTCTCTTCAGGGAAATATCTGCTTAAAAACCACAAAGTGGTTTTCCTGAGGGACGAGAGATTGTAAATAATTTTGTTGCAGTAAAATTTTGCTGTTTCATGGTAACTTACTATGGATCAGCTTGTGTTTTCAAGCTGCTCTGATTGAACGGCAGCTCTAAGATGTGTCGTTTTTCACCTTTGACATTGTACTCTGGTCATAATAGAGTTGTGTTTTTTCTTTTTAATGTTGGACTCTTCAGACAAAATCCATATGGGAAAAAGAGGAGAAACAATTGAGAATAAATCAAATCACATATTTGAAATTTTCACTTGTTTTCTAAATCCCAAGAATCTGATCATATTCCCCATTACCACATGCTTAGTTTCAACGTAACTCAGCTCCTGATCTCCAGTACTGACTTACTTCCTATAGTTTTCACCAGCCATCTGGTAATACTAACGCTTTAGTGAGCTGCTTTAATCCTGTAATTGTCTTTGGTCAGGTGTGGTAGGCAGGTTAAATAAACCCAACAACAAATGACAAGGTTGTGAGCTCCATGACTTTAAATCTCTGAGTTGGTTTCACCTGAATTCTGTTTCAGACAAAAGACAACGTCAAGTTATTTGTGGGATAACATGAGTTTATCGTCCCTCACCTGCCTGTAGTGTACAGGTGAGTGACTAAGTTTAGCTTAACCACCAGGATGAGGTACACTTGGTTCAGAACACTGTATAAAGCTGTTCTCGTTCAGGCTAATGTTGATTAATGTTAATCTGGCTCAAACTGCCACACTTATTCTTTACTTTTTTTTTTTAAGTTTTGTGGCAGGGTATAGGTATAATCACGGGGTACTTATGACGGTACATAAAAGGTAAGTATGCATGGGAAGGTACCATGAAATTAAGTATCCCGTATATACCCTATACTTACCCTTTATTTACCCTTAGAAGTACCATAATTAACCTTTAAGTACCCCGCACATACCCACTATCTACCCTTGTTAGTCCCTGGTATGTATACCCTGTAGGTACCCTGTACTTGTCCCGCACATACGTAATATGCACCCTGTTACCCTGTATGTACCTCTGTTATGACCATATACATACCCCTGTACGTACTCTGTAAGTACTCTCATAAGTACCACGTAGATATTTGCATAGTTACCATTTACCTACTCCAGTAAGTAATTTGTAAGTATCCTGTACTTTCCCTTGATACCCTTGTTTATGCTGGGCTGTCATTTGGATTGCCACCAACAATGTTTGGTTTCAACTCAATAAAACTATTTATTTTATCTTGATATTTAGTTTCTAAAGCATTTTAACCGTTTTCTACTGAAAATAAAAACATTAGAACTTTTTGCTAAACAAAAAAAAATTTTTTTTTAACCTTTTAACCCCCTCTGTTTGGTTTTTGGTTGGCCAAGAATTGAACTGCAGTCATTATCATGCTGCTCATGCCTCCTCTCTTAGGGAGGGGTGATGTCCCCAAACATTGATGACACCAAACCAATCGAGCAGCATCATGATGTCTGAGGAGTTAATTAAACTGGCACGGTCATCGGTGTAAATATGTTGGGGTGTGTATGGATCTGACTGCATAGTTTGTGTGTGGAGTCAGTCGCTGCTCTATTGATCTTTGGGGACCCAAAGAGGTAATGACATAAATCTTTCTGGAGTGAGTTTAAACTTTTACACACTTCAAATTTTTTTTAGATTATTATAAAAGATGAATAAAGTTCATGCATGCCTTATATTAAAAACCTATAACTAATCTACCATAAAACAAAAACATTATCCTTCCTACAGTGTGTCACCATAAATGACTCATTGTCCTACAGCTTTGTGTTTATGCAGAACAGGAAGGATGGTGAGGTCTTTTGTGTGTGGAGACAAAATTTGAGTTTAATCTTCTGAGAGACATGGTGCCAAGATGGAGAGGTGCTTTCAAATCAGAATTCATCATTTATTGTCGGATCTGTGAAATCCTCCTTTAGATAAATTATTTAATATTACTTGAAAAATACCGGTTTCATATATCCAGTGGCTAATACATCAAAGATCTTCTATAAACATCCTGTTTTGCATATTTAAATAGTTTGCATGTGACTAATTACTGTTTTGAATGTAAATCAGCTGGATGTGAAACAGAACAAATGAAAGGGCCTCATTAAATGCATGAATGCAAATGATCCGTGCTTCCCTTTTCTAATTCTCAACCATTTGTCAAACAGCTTCAATAAAGCCCTAACCGGTGAATATAATAGCAAACAGAATCCACAATGTTCCTAACTTAACTTATTTTATAATAAACTAGGATTGAGGTCTGGAAAAGTGGAAAATAGATCACCACCCCAATGTTATTTATGCACAAAACATTATCTGACGACAGCTTTCCTCCTTTTAAACAACTACATGCACATACACTGACCATTTAACACACCCACAGAGAAATAAATTCACCTTTTTGCCGTCTTCCCATCACTTATATCCTTCCTGACTCACTCCTCCAGACCTCCATCACTATAACTCCTGTGCACACACGCACAGTCAGCACACAGAGTGATTTGGTCTCCAAATTCCTGACAGCTGTTTGTAATGTGGTGAGAGGAGTGAAGTTCTGAGGTTTTCTTACAGGTTTTAAAGCACAAAGCACATTTTTATGATCATTGGAGAACTTGTTCTAATTTGCAAGAACATGTAAACAAACACCTGTATTGTGTTTGTGTCTGTGCTCCACGGTCGAGTCCATATTTCCTTCTGAGAAAGGTAATAAGTGTTGGGTGTTGTAAACAGAATTTATAACACCACTGAGGGCAGGGATGTCGGTCATACTGGCCGATCCAAAGTCATAAAGAAGGAGATGAAATATGTGGTGGAGTTTGAAGGTTTCTGACAGAAAAGGTGAAAAACTGCTGCTTGCTTCTCATCAATAATTCCCAAACTATTTTAAGTCATAAATATCCCTCACACAATGAAATTCTGCTGGATTTTATTCCCGCTAATTGTTTTCCTTCTTTATGTTTATGTTTTTTTGGATCACTGTCTTCTTTATATTGCAGCTCATTAAAGTGTTGAAAAGTTAAGTTAAATGGCATCTGAAGGTTGTGCAGCAGAAAACATTCATAAGGCAGAGGGCAGGGATGTAAGAAAATATCAATATGGCAATATACTGTGATATTTTTTCCTGCATTATTATACTGATATTCAAAAGCTGCGTATACATTTTTTGGAAGAATTTACATGCAAACATTTGTGTATATATATATATATTTTTTTTTTCTTTTGGTGAAACTCAAATGCTGACTAGCTGGCAGCAGTGTGTAATGGGTTTTGTTTCCACCATTAAAATGTAAATCCCTCTATAATGGTTCAGACACCTCGTGTTTAACATGCTACTTATTGGTTTGGACACTTTATTGAATTTTCCTACAGTAATAATAATAATAATGCATTGAACTTACATAGCGCTTTTCTAGACACCCAAAGATGCTTTCACACACTCTCACATTCACACACTGCTAGTGATGGTAAGCTACTTGTAGCCACAGCCGCCGTGGGGAGGCGCCCTGGGGAGGTCTGACAGAGGCGAGGCTGCCATTTGGCGCCGTCGGCCCCTCTGACCACCACTAACACAGGCAAGTTGGGTGAAGTGTCTTGCCCAAGGACACAACAGCAGGATACCCCTGGCGGGAGCTGGAATCGAACCCATGACCCTCCAATCATGAGGCAATCCGCTCTACCACCTGAGCTACTGCTGCCCCACAATAAATTCAGTCTAAAACAATCTCTAATATTGTCTGATTGTATCACAGCAAATGGTGATATATCACATTGTCTTCCCTGTATCGTGATACGGATCATATCGCCCGAATTTCACCAATACACATCCCTAGCAGAGGGTATTTGTTTTACAGATATGAGGGTGTAATAATTTAAATTACATGTTATTTAATAAGCCATAAGACGTAGAATTCCATGGGAAATATGAAATCAACCTTAAGGATCTGTTAGGTTATTTTAACCAGACGATTGGAACTTTTTATTGCAGGGATTAGATAACAGCTTCGTATTCACTCAGAGACAACAGAAGAGAGAGTCGAGTTTAAAAGTAGAAAAGTTTATTACTAAACAAATTAAACTAGACTGACTTTAACACTAAATGTATGGTGTAACTAAGGTGAATGAGACGGAGAATGGTGTGATTTGGAATGTTGCTCAGAACCAGCAAATCCGAAGAAACGATTAGTTCTGGTGGGAGTGAAGGTGATGTCTTCGCGCTAAGCTTTGATTAGGAGATTCATAAACACATTCAACGCCATTCTTGTCGGTCAACATACCCTTAGCGGAAGTCCCCGTCTAGATCAGGAGGTGTAGAGGTCCAGCTTGACCTTGTGGAGCCGAAGCCAGCAGGAACAGCCGCGGCAGCCGACCACCCATCTTGAGATACTCCCGGGTCACGACAGTTTTGTTGGCATCTAACAAGACCCAAACCTGGGTCGTGATGGTTCAGCTTTTATTCTGAAAGGAACCGTTGCAGCAGTTGGAACAGCAACAGATTTTATCCAGATTGTCGTTGGTTCTTTTGGCTGAAGAGGAAAGTTACGGATTGGCCACTCCGACACTTCTCTAGAACGCTTTGAACTGGCGTTATAGATGACGTGGGCATAGTTTTATACTTCGGATGTTTTGGTTTATGGTCGAATGAAAAGTTGACAGATTTACCAAACACCACCAAAACCACGTCTCTGTCAGATCTGTCAGATTCTGATTGGATCAGTAAAAGCAATGTGTCATGTCTTAACGCTACGTGAGATCAGTCCTAGTGGAAACATTTAAAGTCATATTACTTGTTATATTCTATAGGATTATAATAAAGTAATTAATATTTTGATTTCACAGATTGGTCACATCTTATTATTGACTAACACTTTGTTTGATTAGCGTTATTAAAATAGAGTTCTTTGATTTATTAAACGGAAAGAGTCCATTCGTCATTCTTCTCTTGATCTGGAAAGAAGCAGTTTATAACAAATGCAAGAGACCTTGAGGCCATATCTCATGCAGACTAGTTCTGTGTCAGAGAAGAGGGGGGAAATGACTTTTGGTGGAAAACAGTCATTTCATACCGTTACAAGGGTGTAATCTGTATAATAATTAGGTATGTTCTTTTATTTGTGCACATTTAAGTTTTAAAGTGGCAGCAAAACAAATATATCATCACTCTGATTTAGAAAAAGCCATAACCTATTTAGAACCAGGGATGCAACAATACCACTTATTTCCAAACCGATACAATACCGATATTTACATCTGAGTACTTCAGAGTGCCGGTCTGGTCTGGAGCACACAAACCTGGCACTGCAATCTGCTTCCAGCATGTTTCCTGCATGTTTAAAATCATGAACACAGCTAATTTGTTAGGAATCACTCATGTAGACACTAGTGAAGGCTGAGGAGACCTTTCAGCTGACATGTTTTGCCTTTGGTTCTATTTAATGGACACTAGGAGTGCTAAAAGCAAACCAAAACTGCCTAGTCTCCTTTAAAATTCAGAAACTGTATGTAGACAGAACTGAGCTTTCCTAAAATAAATGGATCCATCAGCTTACTATAAAAGTGTAGTCATGTAATGATTGTTGCTTTTTGCATTCAGTCAGTGTCCAAACTATACTGTATGAAATTCACAAATGCAGCTGACAGCTGCCATTGGTTCAATGCACAAGTCACGAGTGTGACTTCCTATCTTAACAATCTCCCAAGTTTCTCTCTTTGCTGTTAGAGAATAGGATCTAGTAATCCCTCATGCTGACTCAATTCCAAACTGATTGAAATGAACACAGGGAATGTGCTGGGATTCATTTGTACACACTGCTGTTTTCTTCATTTTAAAGGGACTATAAGGAAGTTTTACAGTCAAAAAATGTATAGAAATAATAAATTTCTTCTTCATACATTCTTCTGCAACGCCCTGGTCCTGTAGAATGAACCCTGGCATTTTTACTGTGACTGCCTGTTTTTCCTGTAAAATCACAGATTAAGAGAGTTGCTCGGGTCGAGCAGTCTGCTTCATGCACGTTCACGCTCAGGCATAGCTTGTAGCATTTGCTATCCGTAGCTTTAGCAGCAGAGAGAGAGGCAGTGCCAACTCAGCGACTTTGTCGCTGTTCCTAACGCCTAGTGACAAACCTAGCTACATTTCTGAGGACCCTTAGCTACTTTCTATTGAACTTTCTTCTAGATATTTCCTGCAAATTAGCAACAAAATAGCCATTTTCGCTCCGAGCCGTTCTTTGGTTTGACGTTGTTTCAGCTGTCATCAAGGATATAAAAGTTAGATACAATGAACTTCATTGGCGCTTTAGCTCACCTAGTAAGATGTCTGACTCTTATGCAGACAGCCTGTGTTCGATTACAGGTGAGTACATAGTTTATTTGAAGTTTATCTTTTACATTAATGGTATATTTTTTACAGAAATAAGACGCCCAAATTTTTATTTGAGACTCGCCGAAAGACATTGAATTCACGGATAAAAAAGATGTGGGTTCAACTTTCATTTTGGAACAATTTTTCAAGCAAGGGAAGGGAATGGTCTGAGCATGCAGGAGGACTGACCCATCTTAAACCTTTGTCGGCTGTGCTGAAGAGAAAGGTACAGAACCAAATTATTTAATTAATTAGCTGCGTGTTCTCCTGTCCTCTGTCCTTCGGGCCACACACACGCACACACACTGCATATTCGGCCGGCCGACGAAAAAGTGCAGCTCCTGAGACAAAGGCACATTATTTTTATTAATTTGCTGTGTTCTACTCCGGGCCACACACACACACACACACACACAGGACTGTCTCAGCTGTTATTTTCCTTAAGGAGTGTGCACGTACAGCAGGCACGCCTCGTGCATGAGCCTACTATTGAAGCTGCCGCTATGCTTTTGGCCTGAGGGGGCAATCGCGAGCATAAAAATTCAAAAGTCCAAAAAGTCCCTTAAACACAGACTTTAAACCCGGGAAGTTTTCTGTGACCAAGGTAAAGTTGGTATTGAGATATCCTCATCTTAAATACAGCAATGCTCCCTCAACATATTTTCTACATTACTGTTTTTATATCTACCTGATGGTGGTTTCATCTCCACCAGTGAAAGGAAATGTCTCTTTTATGCTCCGTGCTTTAGAACAGAAAGATGTGCTTTTAGAACGGGAATGTTCAAACGGGTTTTTATAAAAGCAGAAACAAAGTTTATTCATGAAGAGAACAATGCTCAACCCTCAAGCTGGTGGAAGACTATAAAAAACGTTTTAATGGTGACTGATGTTTTCAAACCGTGGTTGTTGCTACTCAAACCTGATCTTCTGTCTTGTTAATGCGAATTCGACCAAAGAAGCTGTAGCCTATTTGTCGTGTTGTCTATCGATTGTTCTTCCTTCAGAGTCTTCCTCTGCAGGGGGGTTCGTGACCTTGTCAGCACTAGCGGGCACCATGAAACCATCTGTTTTCAGACTGATGAAATGTTAAGCAGGGCAAGTTTTTGCTGCAAAATTCAGGTAAGGAATTAGATTTTGTGGTAGTTATTTACTTATGCAACAGATCTAGAAAAAAGTTGTATTTTTAATATTTAGATAATTTGATAGGAGTGAATGCCATTTTTACACTGAAGCATCAAACATTCAGAAATGAGTATTTTTACTTTTTTGTTCTGATGTATTTGTTGCTTCAAAAAGACAACAGTGTCAGTCTACTGGTCGAAATGGCCTCAGGAAAAATACTGATGTCGTGTGTGTGGGCTTACATTTTGATTGCAATAAAAAAACACATTCTAATAGATACCTTTTTAAATGAAATTCTTGGTTTGCAGTCATTGAAAAGAGACAAAAAATAAATAAACCAAAACAAAGAAGAAGGATGAGATGAAGTTATTCATCTGAGGCAGTGGTGTCTGAATTACATAAACTTAGCCCGTCCTTAAAGCATGTTTCATGCAATAAACTTCTACAGCCATCGGCTTGTTTATTTGAATGTTAATGCTGCAGTTTGTGTTCACCTAATGGCTATAATTATGTTAATGCACCCTTTTTGTAATTGTAGTGTGTGTGTGTGTGTGTGTGTGTGTGTGTGTGTGTGTGTG
Organism: Nothobranchius furzeri; assembly: GCF_043380555.1. Taxonomy (NCBI): domain Eukaryota; kingdom Metazoa; phylum Chordata; class Actinopteri; order Cyprinodontiformes; family Nothobranchiidae; genus Nothobranchius; species Nothobranchius furzeri. The sequence continues at coordinate 22,113,825 of NC_091746.1, forward strand.
TGTGTGTGCGTGCGTGTGTGCGTGCGTGCGTGCGTGTCCAGTTTTTCTTTTGCTGTTCTTTTGTGTAAAGAGCCTATTTTCTGGTTTATCGGGATGTGTAGGTAAAACTGTGTGGCTATGGGTGTAGCTATACAGTGAATCTGCAGAATTGACCTGAACCTTAGTGACTTCCCTTGGACAGCACAGTTAGATTTAATCCTAGAGCAGGATCTATGGTCATAGTTTGGTGGGAATGTCCATTAATGAATTTTTATTGTGAATGTGCAAATAAACTTTTTTTGTTTTGCTGCCCTTTTTTGAAGCTTTTAAGCATAAAAAAATAATTATTTTGATACTTTTTCTTCTTTTGCCTGTTTAGTGACTCATGTATGTTCTTAATACATCTTAACACTAAAGAGATTATACGCAGGCATATGCAAACTCTTTGCAATCCCACCGTTTTTATTGCTGCTGTCTGCGACTTTCACCGAACCGTTGAGTTTGTTGAAACGTTTTATTGATTGGCATCAGCGGCCAAAAGCACTTTCAACGCTCTGATTTAGTCCTTTTCCAACAGATAAACACAATGCAGCTCCATAATTCAACTTCTGTAATTCATGTACCACTTAACTTTTATCCGTTGCCATAAACACTAATTGAAAACAAACCCCTCACGATAAACACCAACTCACAGCAGTAAATCAAATTTGCACAGAATTGTGGTCCCTTTGAATTAAAGCATAAATCATCTGATTTGTACACAAACTGGCCTGCTTCCTGTAATCTGTCTCGAGTTTCCTTTTTAGTAAAAAAAACTGTTTTTTCCACTTTATATGGGTCTTCACTTTGACTTTTCTGTGTGTGTCCTAAAACTAAAGTGCTGAGTGTCCTTTTGATCTGCCCGTTTGGTTTTATGGCTCACATTAATGAGTTGGAACAAAACTGCCAGCTTTGGCGCCATTATGACAAAGTACTGCTTTTCACCGTAACATATTTACTGAAAATAAAATATAAAATTTATGAGCAGTAAAATGGTTTAAAGGAGTGTGAGTGTGTTTCTACCAGTGAGCAGTGATCAGCAGGGGTTGAAAAGCATTGGAGAGGAGGAGGAGGTACACTGATGATGGTCATGGTGACGATGTGGGAGGGTTAGGGTTAGGGTAAGGGTAAGGCTGAGAGTAAGATTGTTCCACTAAAAGAAAATGTGAGCGGAGGCAATGTGAATATGATGAAGGGCTTTATGACACTGGCATAAGTTCTTAAAGAGGAGTAGCATGTTTCATTATCTCCGAAGGAAAGAGGCTGCAGAAACGTGCATCCAGATGTTCAAATGCTGGTTTGTCGGCTGAATGCAAAACTTGTAATAATGTAAAGAAACATATTTGTTATACTACAAGAAAAACCAGATGGAACATGTAAGATATCATTAACTAGATTGCACATTGTATAAAGATTTGGACAGCTAAAATGTCTAAACACCTGTTATTTCAGTTGGACAAGTTTAACAGTTTAATCTTTACATTTAGCTGAACTGTGAAATTAGCAGCTTATGCTACATTTTGTAACCGATTGCTCAAGTTGTTGAATAGCTGAAGTGAAGCTGAAACTAAGCTAAACTGGCAAATGAGCTGAATGTAGAAAAAGATGTGAAAGCAAAAAGCACCAACAAGCAAATAAAGCACAAAAAGTAAGTGAAGAATCAAGAACTAATTCTAAATAGCAAAAAACTGAAATCTGTGAATTTTGTATAAAAATTCGAACAACTAAAATTTCTAAACAATTGTACAAGCAATGTACAAGCAATGTACAATGTCACATGACTCTATCAAACTTTGAATAACATTTCTATAATTAAGTATGTTGATACAGTTGTGTCTAAAATGTTATTAAATGTTGTTGCCAAGCATGTTGCCATGGCAACGCAGAACACAAAATCAAGTTAATACAAGACTCATGGGACAACGCAGGTTGAATTGATGTATCAAATGTGTGGGTGCATATTTCCTTTTAGGCAGAAGACGATTGAAAACTCTCAGCCAATCAGAGAGCAGCTAAGGAGGAAGGGGCGGTTCCTGCCTTCTGACTAGTGTTAAAATGTCAGCTATGCTGCTAGTTTTAACTGTATAGAGCTCAGAAAGATAAGAAACAGCAGTATGTTATAGGCTCAATATTAGGATTTTCACATTCATTTCACTGCAACTTGTTTGGGGATATCCTTATGCACTTGTGTTACCATGGTAACAGATGACAGAAATCTACTTCAGTATACTCATGTTCAATGTGCCATGATCTTTTTAAAATTTAAATAATGTTTGTATGTTAAATTACTTTGATACAGTAGTGTCAAAAATGTATGAAATGTTGTTGTCTTTAGAGGCATCCACAGAAGAAGAGTTAATGAGCAAATTACGTAAAGCTAAATTAGAACTTCATGGAATTATTGAAAAAAAAAGACACAATTTTTAGCACAAAGACTACGAATAGAAAACTTTGAACATAGTAATAAATCAGGTAAATTTTTGGCTAGCCAGTTAAAAATAAATAAAGAGAAAACTACCATATCTGCTGTTAAAGACTCAACCGGGAATATAGTTTATGACCCTGAAAGAATAAACAACACTTTCAGAGACTTTTACCAAACTTTGTAGTCATCACAGATAAACCCATCAGATAACGAGATCGATGAGTTCCTTGACAGGATAACACTTCCTAAATTATCAGACAGCCAAGTTACAGTCCTGGACTCGCCACTAACATCAGCGGAGCTTCAGGAAGCCCTTAAATCCATGACGAATAGGAAAGCTCCAGGTCCAGATGGGTTCCCAGTAGAGTTCTACAAAGAATTCTGGATCATTCTGGCTCCAATATTTTTCAGAATGGTGAGGGAAATCGAAGAGAGTGGCAGATTACAGCCAAACATGAACTCAGCCAATATTAGTCTCTTGTTAAAACCAGGCAAAGACCCTGCATTTCCTACCAGCTATCGCCCAATTTCCCTTATTAATGATGATCTCAAAATAATTTGTAAAGCCCTGGCAAAAAGATTAGAGAAGGTAACCCCCTTCATAATACACCCTGACCAAACTGGTTTCATCAAGGGTAGACAGTCATCCACAAACTCACGTAGATTACTTAATTTGATAGATTTCTCTTACAGTAGAAACATAGAAACTAGTATATTATCTCTAGATGCAGAAAAGGCTTTTGATAGAGTTAACTGGAAGTTCTTATTTGCAACTTTACATAAATTTGGCTTTAGGAACTTCTTCATAAACTGGCTACAAACATTATACAGTTCGCCAACTGCACGTGTCAGGACGAACGACCAAATATCAGCTAGCTTCTGTATTCAGAGGGGGACCAGGCAGGGATGCCCACTCTCCCCCTCACTGTTTGCTATCTTTATCGAACCACTAGCGGCAGCAATTAGGCAAACAACAGGTATTAAAGGGATAAAGTGTTAGAAAATAGAACATAAGATGTCTTTCTGCAGATGATGTTTTACTCTTTCTCCGGAATTCTCAATCGTCTCTCTCTCTCTCTCATTCAGTAGAACTGATAAACTCTTTTTCAAAAGTTTCAGATTACTCTATAAACTGGTTAAAATCCACAGTTCTACCAATTAATTTCTCTTTTGTCAATTTACTTAATACACAATTGGAGTCAGGGAATATCACATACCTGGGAATTAATGTCTCTACCAAACTAAACTACATCCCACTTTTAAAGAAAGTGGAAGATGATCTTGCAAGATGGAAATCCTTTCCAATATCACTCATGGGGAGAGTTGCTACAATTAAAATGATGGTCTTACTGTCATGTTTGAGGGTAATTTCTTGACCCACGACATGAAGAATCACCACCGAGAGACAGAAGGTAAGTTTAAATGATTCATTTTGAATGGGAGAGGTAGCTGAAGCTTCTGCAGGACTGGAGGGATCCGTGGGGTCTGAGAGAGGAAGAGAGGTCAGAGTCTGGAGCAACGTGAGACGATGATGAAAAAATAAGGCTTACTGTTTCCTGGATGATCCGGTATTTTGTGGGGGGGTTAGTCAGACCTGGCTGGATGGGGAGACCGAGGAGCTGCAGGTGGATAGGTGGGTGACGGAGAGCTGGTGATCAGGGGTAAACAGCAGGACTGGAATGTGGTAGATGGTTCCGGAGATATAGCAGAGAGTGGAGATGAACAGATGACTGGAACCTGGAGGAATCAGGAGGGCAGAGCAGGTTAACTGCCAGAAGGGCAGGAACAGGTGGACAAACAAATTCTAAAATAGTTTTTAGGAAGGTCAAAAGGAGGGCTAGAAACTACCCAAGACTGAGTATCATCTAATGGTGAGATGTCCAGCTGCTCCTTAAATCCCCTGATCGCTGATGAGCTGATTTGGCACAGCTGGGCTCTCCAGACACACCCACCTGTAAACAACACTCAGCAGAGATGGTTATGCAGCACAGATCATGACAGTACCACCCCCCCCCCCCCCCCCCCAAAGGCCGACACCCGGCGGCCGCGCAGAGGAGGAGGAGGCGGAGGAGGAGGCAGCAGCAGAAGACCGAGCGGCGTCAAAGTCTCTGATGAGAGAAGGGTCCTCAATCCAGGAACTGGGGACCCACTGGCGATGTTCTGGACCGTAACCCTCCCAGTCCACCAAGAACTGACGCCCCCCGGCCCCTGGGCCTGACATCCAGCAGACGCCGAACACGAAAGCCAAGTCCACCATCAGTGAGACGAATAGGAGAAGGGGGAGCAGGAAATAAAGATAAACAGGAAAACAACAGTTTACAGCATAGCATGAACATGTTTCTCATACTGAACAATAAATAGGAGAAACATCAGAAGATCAACAGGACAAGAGAAGATGTTTATCGCCCCTTAGTGGATAACAGAAGTTACTACAGGACTTCTTTAGGCCTTTACAGCCCTGAACTTGCAGCTAAGCTAAGTTAGAATAGTCACTAACTTTGCCAAATTCTTAGCCTACCTACTCAGCAAACACAAAAGTTTTAAATGCACAAAAGGAAATAAATGCAGGATTTGTTCCAGAAAGGATTAAGACACATCCACAAAGCCCTCTGCTTTGATGACCATGTAAATGAGGTGGTTTATTCCTCCTTTCATCGTTTGTCCAAGGTGAAACCATTCCTGTCAAGACGTAATCTCAAGGCTGTAGTTCATGTCTTTATGACTGCACTCCTTGCCTTCTGTAATTCATTTCTGTTCATTGTGAGCCAGCAGGGTACTCTGGCTAAGATACAACTCGTGCAAAACGCAGCAGCCATTGTTTTAAGCGGAAGTTTGACCATGTCACTCCAATTTTAACAGCATTACATTGGCTGCCTGTTGCTTTTAGAAATTGTTTTAAAATTATTATATTGGTCTTCAAAACTTTGAATGGGCTGGCGACGCCTTACTTGGCGGCCTTATTATGGCCACATGCCCCTGCGCGGACGCTTCGCTAGGAGAACCTTCTGCTACTCTAAGACCAGTGTTGGGAAAGTTCATTTTAAAAACTAACTAGTTCAAAGTTCAGTCCATTTTAAAATTAACTAATTCGTTCATCTTTATCTCATTCACTTTGTGCAGTACACTAGACCCACAGTATTATTCTACCACTGCCATGCTTGACAGCTGATACAGTATAGGTTTGAAGAGGAACCTTGTTTCTTCCAAACATACTTTATGCTGTTGTGACCAAAAAGTAATTTTTTTGTCTCAGACAACCATAAGACTTTCTTCTGTGTTGTAGACCTACAGCTGAAGGATTCAGGTGAGCGTGAAGGTGTCTGCAAGAAGATCTTTCTGGATCGTAACCCTCTCGGTCCGTGAAGATGGTGAACTTGCTTGTCTGATGACAGAAATATGAGGCCAGAACAGTCTCAATAAGAATTAAGTCACACAACGTTTTCCACAAATGCACACGTTCATTCGGAAATCCACATTCTGTGTTTCACAAATATAATTCGGAGGAACACAAATGCACACGCACATTCGGAAATTCACACTCTTTGACTCATAAATATAATGTGAAAAAATAAGTCACGCAACATTTTACACAAATGCACACGCTAATTCTGAAGTTCACACTCTGTGGTTCACAAATATAATTTGTAAGAACACTTGTAATATAAACTCAGATCATACGAATTGCTGAATGTGCATTCACGGACAGCTTCTCATTTGTGAACCTTCCTGCATTCGTGAGAGAAATCGGTGTGCTGAATTTTGAGACTCTCCTAGCGTCGCAGGTCAACAAACGTCCCCATTGGCTAATGAACCTGTCAATCAAATATGATTCTGCCAGGGCTGTTCGCTTTCAGCCAATCATATGGCTCCTTATGTTACAGAACAGATCTGCTGTGCGCATAAGTCGGACACAATTTCCTGCATGTGTAGCTCGGGGCTGACGATGGATGAAGATATCGCGTTAGCGTTCACACTTGTTTAATTTTCAATTTTAATTCTGGCGCCTGTTAGCGGCTGAAACACATCCTCACGTGCTTGTGGATATCAAATATCGAATATGAAAACATGACTGTAATAATAAGTAAAGTTTATCAGCTGTAGCTTCAGTGTGCTTATAGGAAACGTGACAAAAGAACACAAAACACATTTCTCTTTATGGCCTATATAGTTATCATCATTAACGTTACATGATTTACAGAATACACGTGACCAACTAACATTTCATGTTCTACCACCGGATGTTTGGATCAAAATATGAACCGATCAGATCTTAGATCAGGTGAGAGCCAGGCGTTTCCCGTCATCCCCTAGGTTTTGCAGCCAAGGGAGAACAACTGCAGAGCCTTGCTCCAAAATCTGCGGCCGCCTTGATCTCAAGTGGTTATCGTTGCCTACGTATGCATGACGTCAGAGCAAGTCGGCGTCAAGTCGGACACAAATCTAACCGGTTACATTACATTACCAACGCTCCACCCTATGGGTGGCCTCTTAATAATCTTATTCGGAAAAATTATGCATTTTTACTAAGTGAAAGCAAACCCGTTAGGGGCAGAGACCTCTTGAAGCTCATATTAAACATTGTCTGCAGAGAAGGTAAGAGAAGCTAGTAAATCATCCAGCCTATTCCATGGGAGTGACTCTGAAAAGGAGCAAAAGCTCCAGCTCTTTATCTTGGCAGGTGTCTCTATTCTCCTGAGTTCAGGCTTTTGGTTACATTAGTTACTTTTCCTTTTAATGAGCTGCATATATTTCTAACACAGCCTTCAGTGACATCAAGAAAAAAAACTTTTTAATTGTAAAAGACATTATTCTCATTCTGAGAACAAATGAACAAACTGTGTGTGGGTATGTGTGTCCAGTTGCAACTTAACACAGACTCAGAAGCATAGAGAATCTTCTCACAACACCAAATCATCCCTTGATCAAAAAACCAGTAGATAGAATCTTGTCATGTTATTCCATTTAATAAGTAGACAGACGGAGGTATAGTACAAGTTTTCAAGTGTAATGAAGATGATCGCAGGGTAACACAGTTCCCCTTAAATGTTGAGCAAAAGTTATGAAACGAGACAAAATTCAAACAATAACATGTAAAAATAAATGGATCTCCTGATAAGTAGGTGCTTCACCTTTAAATGTTTTTATTAGAGCTGGATACACAGGAAGATGCATGTTACTAAACCAACACTAGCAATGATAGAACATCTACATTTTGAAGAATTGTAGCATAGATGAAGTGGACAGCAGCCTTTTCAAATACATTCCTGGTCTAAAATAAATCAGGCTGATAAAGCCTTTAAGGGAATACACAACTATAAATGAATTTAGAAATCTATTTTGGGGTCTATTCTTTAGCATTTCATATTTACAAAGGTTAATCCCTTGAATAACAATATACAGTACATTAACCTTAAAATGGACCACTCCTTCACTTTTTAACTTTCTTCCTTCCTGTCTCTTTGTTTTCTTTCTTCCTAACTCCCTACCTTCTCTCTCCTTCCTTCTTCACACATGTAATCATCTAGCCTCAAGTAAGTTCTCAACATACTGGACAGTGTGAAGATATATGTCCACTCCCAAGAGTCTGAATGTTGCAACGGATTATGTTGTCCTGCAGTTCCAACATTTCATGATCTAAAAGAGGACTGTCCAGTACAGGGACACTGATCCCAGGATGAGGTTCAGTCATGTATCCATTCTCCTCCCATTCAATCTCTGGTACCGGTATACCCTGGAAAAAGAAAGTGTGTATGAGCACTGTGCATAATAAATCTCAAGAAAACACATTTAATAAAGCCCTATCATGACCTTTTAACAATTACTTAACATCAATGATGTCAGGCAGAACCTAGCATCTCCATTATTTCATAAATTATTATTTTTTTAATTAATGGGCTACTTTTATGTTAAAATAGCAGTGAGAATATCACATCTGGAAGGTCTAATGCCTTGCATTTTGAACTTGCAGATGTGTCATGACTTTGTAATGTCATGACATTATAGTTGACAGTGTCCACTTCAGTAGAGGTGCACACAAACAGAACTGTAATTTCAACAGCCATTTTGTCTTGAATCCAAGAAGCATAGTGCAGAGGTAGATTATCAAAGTGTTGAACATTTGATTTTTAGTTAAGGATCAACTTGACATGTGATCAGTCGTTTTAACAGAACATACATTTGCCCCTGGATCAGAAACAGGATTCAGAGCCTGGCCCAGATGCCACAGCTGATTTGGTGTCATGTTTTCCTCTGTCCTGATTGGATGGTTGTCCCACGCATCTCTAAAGACATCCAGGCTGGCCTGGATGCGAGACAATATAGTGGCAACAAAACAGGTGAAGGATGTTACTGATGTCGAGCAAGTCTTGGTCTTCCAGAGAGTGCAGGATGTTGTAATATAAACCAGTAACACTCATGAAGACATCACACCAGAGGCACTCGATCCTGGATTTGGAGGGGGATTAAATAAAAGAAAATTATAACATACACACACATTTACATGTCCATACATCCGTTTTCAACTTGAGTTATCTTTTGAATGGTCGCAGGGGGACTGGTGCCTATCTTCAGCAGTCACAGTGTGAGACGAAGGGTGCACCCTGGGCAGGTCAACAGGCACAGGCATGCGCGCACAGACACAAAGCTTCCAAATTAGGTTAAACTCACCGTTGATTGTGTACACTTTTTCCTGCAATGAAGCTGTTGGTGTCAGTTCCACGAACTGAGAACATTAATTCTGCAACACCTACATTTTCTCCGCCATGATCTCCTCTCACCATGAAAAAAAAAACATTAGAATCTTGCTTCAAACATTTTTAATGCACATCTATAACAATCTACATCAATTTCAGTCTCACAGAAATTTCCTTATGTACCTTGCTACTAAGTGAGTAAACAATGTGGCATTATTAACCCTCTGCTGGGGAAATTTTTTTTGAAAGAGGGAAATGTTCACCCCCCCAATAGATTTTACTATATGACCTCAAATGGCATGTTATCTTTGGTCAATAACACACTTTAGGCAAAAGCAGATTTGTAACAGGGTAACAGAGGGTAAAGTTGGGAATAACATGAATACCTCAGAGGAAAGCCATGCTCATTCACAGCTTCAATGAAGAAGGCAAGGTGGGTGTCTGCCCGGTTGTTGTCAGCTACCTTCAGGTACATGATCTATGTAATTCAAGCACAAACACTCTCATATGACACATTTTTATAGGGGCCAAAACAATCAATTACCAAATGAAAGGTACAACAGCCATACAATAACATGTTAGATAATTAAATAAGTTAAGATCTGTGAAAACCAAAAATAGCAATTATCTTCTATGAAAATATCTCAGTTATTAACGTTCATGCTTTGGAGCAGAAAAAGTGCATGACAATTAAATGTTTCAAGCTCAGTTCGCTCCACTCTGATGGTCACCTGTTCCAGCCAGATACCTTCTTTCTAGGCGTTCAAAGTCGGAAACTCGCTGAGTAAACTGGGTGCTTAGAGGAGTATCTTCAGTTGTTTAAGACTGAGGGTAACGCTGCACACACTGATTCTACTAGCATGGATGCTAATGATCGTAAACATAAAAGAGGGCTTGCTTCGTCTCGCGCGCTAACGCCGCACAGCACTATGGGATTAGTAGTCTTATCAGCAAAATCGCCCGGCGGGCCAGTTTAATATTATATATTTGATATTTGATTTCGGGGGGCAAATAAAAATAGACCAAGGGCTTGAGTTTGACAACCGTGGCCTAAAAAAAATGGTACCTAGACACGCTAACTAAACAAATGTTCACTTGAGTTTAGCTTGATGTTAAACTAGATGAAGAATGGACCAGACTTCACGTAACGTCTGGACTGAATTTAACATAAAACATTTTACTTGACCATGAAGAACGCTTCTACTCATAATTCTGTAACCCACTTTTATGGGACTTTTATTTTGAAGGTGCTGCTGACAGGATGTGATGTTTGAAAAAGAGAAAAAAAACAACAGAAGTTGGAGCGGAGTTGTTAATGGTGTTATGTTAAAATAAAGCGACCCTGAGAGTTCACAGTTATCAACCTTTTCTTGAGCAACCACAATCCTCTATCTTCTCCCGTCTCTTTCTGGAAGGCTCGGTTACATTGGTGGCAGCGGTGGGATCGTTTCAGTGCCGAAGTCCAGCTATTTTCCAGTGACGGTAACTGAGTCCGTTAGCTTGTTGAAGTTAGCCTCTGCTAACTTGCGGTTAGCTTAGCTGTACCAGTATATATAGGACGTACAACAATACGTTTACCGGTTGGAAGCGGTTGAATCTCCAGGAATTATGTGGGGACGTGATGAAGACCCGCTGGAGTACAGGTTCTCCCGCCCAGACAAACCACGCACTAGCAGCGTGAACATTGAGCTTCCGCCGGTGTTCTCCGGAGAGGATGGGGAAAGTTTCTCTTGCTGGTCTCGTCAATATGAAGTGGCAGTGAGAGCACTAGTAGCGGGTGCCGAGAGTGCATATGACTATGAACTGGCTCGAATACTGCCCACCAGACTGTCCAAAGCCGCGTTCCTGCTGTGGGACAGTTTACCTGCGGCAGTGCAAGCAGACTACAACGCGGTGAAGGAACGGCTGCAGGAAGCCTTCAGACAACGACATTTTCTGGACAATTTCAGAGCTAACTTGGCTGCTCGTCGTCGCGCCGCTGGTGAGAGTCTAGATGTCTATGCAGCTGATGTAGGGAAGCTGGTGGATGAAGCTTTCCCTAATTATGGACAAGCTGCTCAGAGGGAAGAAAAGTTTCGCCGATTCCTGGCAGGACTAGATCCCTGCCTCCGAGCTAAGTGTCAGGAACAGGGAGCGACTGATTTGGAGGAAGCCTTAATCATTGCAGGCCGCTGTGATATAGCACGTGAAACTTTAAAGAGTGAATACCCCCATCCTGTTGCGGGGGCTCCTCCCAGTAAGAGTGCAACTGCCTTAGTGCATTCTGTTTCGGAGGAACCTCGCTGGCAGCGAGTAGTGGAAGAGCTGACCGAGGAGATGAAGGAAATGAGAAAAGACCTTCGAAGGCTGTCATATGAGAACGAGAGACTGAAGGGTCGAGAGAGGAGCAACGACTATTCCTCCCCCCGGCTGGAGTCATGTCGGTGCCACTGTGGGGGTCCGGGCTGCCAATCTCTGCGTCCCAAGTATAACCCACATCATCAGCCAAATACTCCAAATTGGCGAGAGCGCCGCACCGACCAGGACGCCGGATCAAGAAGACGCTCTCCATCTCCTTATGCTGATCGTTCCAGTTCACCGAGGGGCCAGAGCCCGGGATGGCGGAAGGACACCCCACTTGGTGGTTCAACAAGACGACAAGGTGTGAGATTCCTCTCTCCAGGGCGAGAGGAGCCTGTGCAGCAGTGGGGAAACGGGATGTAGCTGTTGTCATGGCCCGGACACCAGCTACGATACCTACAGGGTCTTGGGAAGAAGATGTTGATCTACCACACCGGGAACACACGGTGAATTGTTCCCCGGCGGGGGAACCATGTTCCTCCTACGTGCGAGGGAGCATTGCAGGTACTGAACTGAACATTCTGATTGACTCAGGTTCCACGGAATCGTTTATCAGTGCAGATTTTCGCCAGTCTATTCCAGCTCTCCGCCAACGACCGCTCAGAATGAATATTATTGCGGCCAAGGCTGTAAATGGGGAGTTACTGGATACATTAGGGACGGTTACTGCTACCTTACGGTTGGGCTCTCAGTCGTGGCAACATATTTTTCATGTGCTCCGTAAGTCCACCCAGACAGCTCTGTTGGGTCTGGATTTCCTGACGTCACATCACGCATTGGTGGATTTTGGCCGCGGTAGATTGCAGTTGTGGGGTATGGATGTGAAGTTGCTGAAACAGGAGGATTTGATTCCGACCTGCTGTAATGTGTCTCTTACGTCCCCCCTAACATTACCGCCATTTAGTGAGATGCTGGTCCCAGTACACCTCTCTCCTGTGGGGCCGGTTGGACAACTCCCCACATTTGTCGGGTACCTAGAACCCAATCCTCAGAGTAAGAGTGAGTGTGTGGTGGCTCATACTCTCGCTTCCGTAGACAAAGGCGTTACTACGGCTCGACTGCTTAATCCTACCAGCCAAGACATAATGCTACGAGAAGGAACACATCTTGGCGAGTTATTTTCTGTAGAGGAGGGGGATGTAGTGACCCCCCTTAGAGAAACGGTGCCTTCCGCGGTACTGACAGACACACCCCCCGTGTCGCTGATGGAGTCTGCTGCCAGCCCATTACAAATGGGACAGCTGGAAGCACTGCTAACTGAATATAGAGATATTTTTAGCCAATCTAGAGCAGTGACAGGGAAGTGCACCCTTATTAAACACAGCATTAACACCGGTGACCATCCCCCCCTGAAACAGCGGGCTTACCGGACCTCGCCTGACAAGAGGGAGGAAATAGACAGACAGGTAGCGACCCTGCTGGCGGATGGGGTGATTGAGGAGAGTTGTAGCCCCTGGGCCTCTCCGGTTGTTTTGGTGAAAAAAAAAAATGGTGACTGGAGATTCTGTATCGACTATCGACGGTTGAACAGTGTCACTGTAAAAGATTGCCATCCGTTGCCTCGGGTGGATGAAACGCTAGATGCTTTGACCGGGTCCCGTTGGTTTAGTACTTTGGACTTTTCCAATGGTTACTGGCAGATTGATGTGGCCAAGGAGGACCGCCCAAAAACTGCTTTCACTACTGGGCGGGGCCTGTACCAGTGGAAGTCCATGCCTATGGGTCTCACTAACGCACCTGCCACCTTCCAGCGCATGATGGAGCTGGTTCTACGGGGGCTCCCGTGGCACGTGTGTATGGTGTATTTAGATGATGTGTTGATATTTAGCCCTACGTTCGAAGAGCATGTAGCCAGGTTGCGAGAGGTGTTCTCTCGAATCCGAGCAGCAGGTCTGAGGCTTAACCCTCGTAAATGCCACTTGGCCAGAGATCATGTGGTATTCTTGGGCCATTTAGTCTCCTGTCACGGTCTACAGCCAGACCCCAGAAACACAGACAAGGTGAAATCCTGGCCCACGCCACAGTCGCCCACTGAGGTGAGGGCTTTTCTCGGTTTATGCTCTTACTATCGGCGATTTGTCAAAGACTTTGCTCATCGTGCTGCTCCACTGCATCATTTAACATGTAAAGGTGTTTCATTTGAATGGAACGAGGACTGTGATGTGGCCTTTAAGTATTTAAAGACAGTGCTCTCGTCGGCCCCAGTGGTGGCCATGCCGGACTTTACTGTTCCTTTTAAAGTGTACACAGACGCCTCTATGGAAGCTGTAGGAGCGGTGTTGGCTCAGGATCACGGTGGGCTTGAAAGAGTAGTGGTGTATGCTAGCCAGTCGTTGACTAGCACCCAGAAACGCTGGTCCACGTTTGAGAAAGAGCTGTGGGCGGTGGTATGGGCCATTCGACAGTTCAGACACTATCTTGGGTCCGCCACCTTCACCATAATAACGGACCACAAACCGCTATTGGGGCTTCGAGGTTTGGCCATTGATAAAGATCCATCGGGGAAGAGAGCTCGATGGATCCTGGAGTTGGATCCTTACAACTGGGTGTTGCAGCACAAACAGGGCCAACAACACACAAATGCGGATGCGCTCTCAAGGCGCCCCAATCGGGATGTGGACAGTCTTATTGCAGTGGTGAATGTGGTGGACACATCTTGCCAGTCCCATGTCTCGGGTCCACCAGGCTCGGTCCCCAGACACACTGAGTCTAAGGATGAAGGCCCGCAACTGACAGGGTTATTGAGTGACACTGGGGCCTTAACAGTGCAACAGCGGAATGACCCCGATATCAGGGTGGTGCTAAACTGGTTGGAACAGGGAGGCTCTCGTCCAGCCCAGGGACAAGTGAGGGGTGGCTCCCAGTGGCTCCGAAAGCTGTGGACTGAGTTCCCGAGGTTGTCATTGGTGAATGGATTGTTGTGCCGAACTGTGAACTCTTCTCCGGTAGGGAAAGCACTGTATCAGGTGGTCGTACCTGCATTCCTGGTCCCTGACATTTTATATCAGTTGCACGGCGGTCCAGTAGCGGCACATTTTTCTGCTGAAAAAGTGTGGGAGCGGGCTAGAGGCCTCTGTTACTGGCCATCTATGCTCAAGGACATTCGCCAGTGGTGTGAGCAGTGTGTTCCGTGTCAGACTCGCAGGAGTCCTGTGCCGAAACATCATGCCCCGATGGGGGGATTGGAGTCTGATCGCCCTTTTCAGAGGGTTGCTATGGACATTCTGGAACTCCCAGTGACATCAGAGGGGAGCAGATACGTGCTGGTGATAGAGGATTATTTCTCTAAATTTATCAACCTGTATGCTCTGTTGGACCAAACTGCTCACTCCGTGGCTCAGTGTTTGTTTGAAGACTATATACTGTTGCATGGCATCCCTGAAACTGTTCACAGCGACCAGGGTCGACAGTTTGAAGCGGAGATTATACAACGACTGTGTACACTATTGGACATTGATAAAACGCGTACTGCGCCATACAATCCCAAGTCAGATGGTATGGTAGAGCGGTTTAACCGTACGCTCATTGATCAGCTGGCTAAGTCATTGTTGTCCTGTGGGGGTGAGTGGGACAATTATTTGAAGCAAGTAGCTTTTGCATACAACACGACCGTGCATGCAAGCACGGGGTACACTCCTTACTATCTGATCCACGGCAGGGAGGCTCGTGTTCCAGTGGATGTGCTGGTTCCGAAGCAGGCAGTGCCCTCTGATCTTCCCCTGTCACATGCAGACTTTGTGTCAGCTATGAGGGATCGGTTGGAGGTGGCCTTTGCCAACACGAGGCAGAATGCAGCAGTGGCTCATGAGAAACAAAAACTTTATCACGACACCAGTACCCGCCATCAGCCATACTTGACGGGGGATCTCGTGTGGCTTCATAACCCTCGGGAGGATAGGAAGAAACTGGCTCCCCATTGGAGGGGTCCCTTCAAGGTCTTAGCTGTGTTGGACTCAGAAGGGGTCACGGGTCATGTGTACCGCATCGGTGACCTCCTCAGTGATGGAGCACCCTCCCAAGTGGTTCATTACGATCGGTTGAAACCGTACACCTTGGGTTTGATTCCTGTCCCATCCTCAGGGGTCCGTCGGTGTCCCACGTTGGACGCATCCTCGCGGCTCGGGGACGAGGTGACCGAGGTGATGGAGGCTGGGTCATCTGGGACTGTTTCACGTGCGGGAAGGGCTGTTCGACCACCGGGTTGGTTTAAGAACTTTGTCTCTATTATTGAATGTTGAATAAGGAAAAAACTTTGGGTTCTGAGGTTGTTTTTTTTTCTTTCTTCTTCTGGTGGTGGGCCCTTGTTGGGGGAATTTGTGTATGACGTTTTGTTGTGAGTTGTTATGCTTTGTTGCAGTTGATGAGGGTTGTTGTTTATGATGTTGTTTTGACTTATTGTTATTGTTAATAATTTTTTTGTCTCTCCGCTTCTCTCTCTTTTCATGTTTTTTTGAAAACGTGGACGTTTTTTTTTTTGTGTGTGGGGGGAGACATGTAACCCACTTTTATGGGACTTTTATTTTGAAGGTGCTGCTGACAGGATGTGATGTTTGAAAAAGAGAAAAAAAAACAACAGAAGTTGGAGCAGAGTTGTTAATGGTGTTATGTTAAAATAAAGCGACCCTGAGAGTTCACAGTTATCAACCTTTTCTTGAGCAACCACAATCCTCTATCTTCTCCCGTCTCTTTCTGGAAGGCTCGGTTACAATTCTATAACATTGCATAAATTACAAGGAGGGAATAAGATAAAACTATTACTCACAGATTGTGACCGGTCCATCCCGCTCTGCCGTGTGAACTGCAATGCGCATGCGCACAGCAGAGCCATATGATTGGCTGAAAGCGAACAGCCCTGGCAGAAGCATATATTTGATTGACAGGTTCATTAGCCAATGGTGACGTTTGTTGACCTGCGACGCTAGGAGAGTCTCAAAATTCAGCACACCGATTTCTCTCACGAATGCAGGAAGGTTCACAAATGAGAAGCTGTCCGTGAATGCACATTCAGCAATTCGTATGATCTGAGTTTATATTACAAGTGTTCTTACAAATTATATTTGTGAACCACAGAGTGTGAACTTCAGAATTAGCGTGTGCATTTGTGTAAAATGTTGCGTGACTTATTTTTTCACATTATATTTATGAGTCAAAGAGTGTGAATTTCCGATTGTGCGTGTGCATTTGTGTTCCTCCGAATTATATTTGTGAAACACAGAATGTGGATTTCCGAATGAACGTGTGCATTTGTGGAAAACGTTGTGTGACTTAATTCTTATTGAGACTGTTCTGGCCTCATACTATGATACAGAAACACCAGTGGTTCTTAACTTATCTAATATGACTCAAGCATACCAGCATTTCTGATAATAAAGCTGACTGCAACTGTTTTATATAAAGAGTGTGTTTATTTTTTCTTCAGTAGCAAAATGATGCCATAGGTACTTTTTTGTGTAATACCGGTATTTGAGCTTGTCTAAGATGTGCAGAGGACCAGATAATTTTTATATGTGCCCAAAGCGGACAAGAGCTGTATTTTGTGTTCTAACACAGCACAGTGCATTATGGGTACTATCTCTACAATGGACTTATCTGTCAAAAGGACATTGTTCCAGAGGTCTTGTGGTTTTTTCAGATACCCAAGTCATGCGATCAGGATTTTCTTCAAGACAAATGAGCTCTTCCAAACAAGCCACGCTTGTTCGGTCTTTATCTAACTGTCTAACCTGCTAAATGAAGCTTGTGGATTGAAAGATAAAGATCTTCCTGTTTTTTGTAGTTTGAAATTAACACACTGTCCTCTGGATACATTTACCAGCAAATCCACCCATTGGGTCACTCGCAGCATCGTAAATGTTTTCCTCTTGAGAAAAACCAAATTACTTGCAAAAGGACCTGAAAACCTTCTCAAGGCAGCAACAGTTTTTGCTCTATATGGTCCCTGCTGATACCGTTACACACTGGCATCGTGCTAACACACGCCAGTATGCTCCACACTGTCAAAGTGCCAAAGCCATTGCTTTAGTAGAGATTTTCATTGTAATGTTAACAAACTCTGTAGCCTTCCACATTTTCACTTAATATAAACATCTGCATGGCTTTGCAGTAATTCTCTGTATTAATCACACACTGAATATAACGTGATGTTTTTAAAGCAGCTATGTGTCATAAAGCTGGAGAGGCTTGTGGATGTCTGCAGATTACAGCCTGATGTTGGTATTCATCTGTTGGACGTGTCTCCATGTTTTCCAGGCTGCTCTGTGCAGGTACTGACCTGTGGTTGTCATGGATGCTCTGTCTGAAAGCTCTTTCAGACAACAAAAAGACTTACAAATAGTGAGAAATCTGTTCTATGTTTTTTTTCTCACAAATGTTTAAATATGCTTTGAGGAAATCTTATCAAGTGGGCATTAAAATAATACAAGAGAGAAAAAAGCTAAGGAATGCATGCCATTTCCAGATGTTTTGTTCACTTCCTTCCAGCTTCTGTTTAAAAACATCCTGTGTCCATGGGCAACGGTGCAAACAGAATAACAAACTGCTTTTGCTCATGTAAAAATTAAAAGTGATCATTATAACCAATGCTAACAAGGTCGACAGCAAACTGGTGTCCTCTGCAGAGGCGGATTTAGCAATTTGGGGGCCCAAGGCGAACACAGACATGGGGCCCCTTACATTAAATTTTCGACAATCTTACCTTTAACTGGATTTGCGAAACTCTCCCCTCTTCTGACACGAGTTATTTTCCCTTTTTATTAGTCCTCCTCTTTTTTCCTGTATTTCCCTCCCTTTGAGCGCTTTCAATATTTGCTCTGCTTTCTTTTTCCTGTCAGTGCTCCTGTGTTTTTGCCTTTGTTTATTTTTTCTATTTTCCATTTTGGTCTATGTTTTCCTCCTTTGAAACATTTTCCATTGTCTTTCCTTTCTGCTTCCTTTTGATGTTTACATCGAAAAACGACGTCACTTTCAGAAGAGAAAATAAAAGCTTTTATGAAGCAAGCTGCTTCTTTCTCTTATTGGAGCCACCAGGATTACTCCATTTCATGCTTAATGTTTTAACTATCGCTTTGAGTTTGTTACTAACGCTCCCACCTCTCTTCTTCGTCTTATTTGTGGTCTTATGGCACTTGGCAAACAACAATTTGGTGTATTACCGCAACCAACTGGATTGGAGTGGAATGACTACCAATCACTTCCTGTTTGTGCATCGCCTCGTATGACCATAATTATAACAGGGCCGCCTGTTTTTTTTTAATCGTGTGGTTGTAACATTGTAATAAAAAGTACAAAGTGTGTGTAATTCTTTTTTTTTTTAGAACAACCTCAGTTTTCAGTGTATGGTTTGTATTTAGAATTTATTTCTATTAATGCCTTTAAAAAATCAGCTTAAATGTGAAAAAAGCAAAAAACGAATTAGAATTTTTTACATTTATTACTGAACAGGAACTTCAAAATTACTGGGCAAACAATTTGAAATGAACAATTAAAACTTTGAACTGTAATGCATATTCTTAAAAAAGTTTGAGCCTTGGTATCTTTTTTTAGCAGATTTTAAGACCATTTATTTTTGTAAACTTTCAGACGTTTTTATTTGATGGGGTAGACCTTGAAGTAGTTTCTCTTTAGCTGCAGGCAGAGTCCTGCACACCATGGGGTGCTTCTCTTGCACACCGTGCACTGGTATACCAAAAACTTTTGTTTTAGCAAAAATAATTATTCATTGTAAAAAGATAAATAATGCTGGAATGAAGCTGAATCTTACAATTAGCAAATAGTTGAGGGTTGTTCTAATAAAAAAATAAAGACTGAACAAACATTGGTTCACTGGAGATCTGTCCTATTTCGTGGTCACTGTCTTCAGATATAAGCCTTCTGGGACACCTAATAGATCATGCTGATTTTCTTTGAGGCAATTCCATAATTTCATGCCGGCTTTTTATGTTAATTATGATTATAGCTTTAGTTAGAAGGTTGATTATTAATATATTCTGTGTTTCGTTTCATCTAGTAGGAGCCATTAGAACAGTGGCACTCATCCTGGTCCTCAAGGCCTATCCAGCATGTTTTAGCTGTTTCTCTGCACCAACACTCTTGATTCAGTGATTCAATCACCCGTTCAGCAGGTTGTCGAGCTTAGTTGAAGCCTGTTAATCACCTGATGCTTGCAATCTGGTGTATTGAAGCAGGAAGCCAACTAAAACATGCTGGATAACAGCTCTCCAGAATTAGGATAGGCACCCCTGCACTGGAAGAAATGGTCAAATAAAGTTGTTTTTCTGTGGACTAGATAGTATCTGATAGGAGATACTATCAGAAACCAGCTTTTTAAGGTGTTGAACACTAAAAAAATACATTTTTGATGAGTATATCTATGGTAATTGTGATGGGTCACTCTTAACTTTTTCATGCAGGCCGAGCATGAAAATATTCTCCTATCTCCTGCATTTGCTTCTGATAGAAAATAGATGGTGAAATGCTAGCATTAGAAAAGCCTGACAGATCTACATCACACTGTCCCTTAACATTCATGGGCTCACCCATCTTTACTTGGAAATGCATCTTTTTGTTGGACGCATTGGATTAGATTTATGTACGTATTTTAAATGTTCACTATATGTTACTTTGTGTGTTTAATCTCTAATGTATTATTTCTCATTTTTATACTGGACCAATGTGTCTGTTCATAACTTATATATATATATATATATATATATATATATATATATATATATATATATATATATATATACACGTGTGTGTGTGTGTGTGTGTGTGTGTGTGTGTGTGTGTGTGTGTGTGTGTGTGTGTGTGTGGGGAGAGAGAGAGAGAGATAGAGAGAGAGAGAGAGAGAGAGAGAGAGAGAAATGTGTACTCCTCAAATTAGGTCAAAACCTAATATATAGATAGATAGATATATGTTGACCGTCAAAACTAGGCATGTTAGTTAGAATCTGATAATAAAAATGTTAAAAAGTGTCAATCTTCTTTGAGCGACGCAAGCTGGGGCCGCATAACGTTGCCCAGAAGACCACGAATGACCACCGCCCCACACTTTGGACGGCCTGCTTTAGGTTAGTACTGAATAATAGTGATGTGTCGTTCTCGAACGAAACGGCTCTAAGAGCCGGCTCTTTGAAGTGAACGATGGGAGCCGGCTCGTCATTGGGAGCCGTCCCCTCCCCCCTTCCCTCTTGCTTTGGTGAAAGCTACAGGCGATTGGTCAACACGAGTAAAGCTTGGTTTATGCTTGACGCGTCCGTGAGGTCTGCACGGCTCCACGCGGCAAAATTTGCGTCATTTTAACAACCACTCCCCTCCACCACACCTCCGCACGGCCCAAACTTTCCGCACCGCGCATGTAGAAAATTTTCTAACCACGCGGACGGTCGAACACGGAAAAACATGGCGGACTGGCAAGAACTAGTTATGGCAGAGGTTTGTAAATACAGATATTTGTATGATTCAGCTCTCAAAGATCACCGTGATCAACATGTTGATAATAATTCTTGGAGAGAAATAGCTCACACTGTCGGAAAAGACGAGGACGCTGTTAAAAAATGCTGGAATGCCATGTTGTAAACAACAGTAATTTCTACTTCTACTATGGTGTAGTGTTGGATGCATGCCGTAGAGCTCCGCGCTGCCCCGTTCAGTTTGGGAGAATATTGGCTCACCGCAGAGACAAGCCGCATGAACCATAAACGCTGCAAGTTGTGAAGCGCGTTCCATCCACGAGCCGCATCACCAAGCAGAAAGTAAATGCGTCAAGCACAAACCAAGCCTAACTGTGTGTCCAGACTGTCCACACACAGAGCAGGGGGGGGGGGGGCAGGGAGGATCAGACTCAGACACACAGCAGAGCACATGCGGGCACAGGGAGATGAGAGGGAATGAGGAGGAAAAAGGCGGGCGAGAGGGAGGAGAGTGCGACGAAAGCGGTGAGAAAATGAGTTCCAGCAGTCGGAAAGTGGAGATCTTTTTAAAGCGTTCAGTTATTAAACCCATAGAAAAGATAAATATTTGATATATTGCATTGTTTTACATTAGTAAATCATTTTACATATAGTTTTGCATTATTTTGGTTATAAATGTACTCTACGCAACAGAAAATCTGAGAAGCCACTTGGGAGCCGAAAGAGCCAGCTCTTTTTGGTGAGCTGAGTCAAAAGAACCAGCTCTCTAAAAAGAGCCGGAATTCCCATCACTACTAAATAAAGTTGGTTACGTATTGTAACCCCAGATTCTATGAGTCTAGTCGCAGCCCTTAAGCTAGCTGCTATTGGAAGGATGATCTCAGCATCAGCCAATAATGAAGAGCTTAAATGTACGCCCACCAATGGTAGGCACCCCTTGTGGGTATATAACTGGAGCGACTCCACTGTTCGCCTCCGATGGCTCTTGGTCCAAACAGAACCAGTGGGGCCAGTGGCTTAAGGGCTGCGACTAGACTCGCTGCGACTAGACTCATACAATCTGGGGTTACAATACGTAACCAACGTTTTATTTCGTCTAGTCTTAGCCCTTAAGCTAGCTGCTATTGGAATAATGTGCAGCTGGAAGGGTTTACGCCACACTGGTTAGCTCAACCAATGGACACACCCAACATGTCTCCTTTTAGTGAGGGATGCTCAGCCGCAGCCCAGGGCTTAAAAGGCTGAAGCAACCAGAGAGGAGAGTGGGTCCCCACTAAAATTATCATCCACAAGAGGATGAAAATCATTCAAGCAAGGCTGATGTGGTGCCATAATGCCTTCACTCAGCCTGCTGAGGTCCAAGCACTGAACGAGTGATGGATCCTGAAGACACATCTCGTAAATAATAACGAGTAAAGGAACAGGGTGATGCCCATGAAGCAGCCTGACAAATGTCTTCCATCGACACACCACTGTGGAGTGCCATAGAAGAGGAAATCCCTCTGGCTGAGTGAGCCCTGAGTGTCTCAGGAGGATACCGCCCTGATGATGTGTAAGCGAGTGAAATGACGTCACACAGCCAGTGTGAAAGACGCTGGGTCGACAGCGCTTGCCCAAGGGAAGAATCTCTGTAGTTCACAAACAGGCTTTGTGAGCAGCGAATCCCTGAAGTGCGTGACACATATCGTGCGAGCGCACGCACCGGGCAGAGAAGGTGGTAAGCCGCCCCCTCATCAGAATTATTGGGAGGAGGAAAAAGTCCAGCCAATGAAATTGACCTGGATTTGAAGGAAGCATTAATGTTTTGGGGCACAAAGGCTGGGTTGGGGCATAAAACAGCAGACCCACCATCTTCCCGGATCCTGAGGCATGCAGGAGCCACTGAGAGGGCGGTTAGGTCGCTCACTCTCTTGACTGATGCCAGCGCCAGCAGCAAGGCAGTTTTGAGTGACAAGAACTTGAGTGAGACCTGGTCCAAGGGTTCAAATGGGGCTTCAGATAAGCCGCACAGAACCACTGTTAGGTCCCACTGGGGAAATAGTGGGCGGGATATAGGTCTGGTCCTTCTGACACCTTTTAGAAAACGTTTTGTGAGGGGATGATTGAAAACAGATCTATCTCCAAAACCCTGGTGACAGGATGAGATAGCTGCAGCATATGTTTTAATAGTGCTGAATGCGAGGCCCCTGTCCATCAGTATCTGCAGAAACGATAGGACATCCGCCAGCTGGCAGGAAAGCGCATGAACATTTCGCTCCGTGCACCATTTCTGGAAAGCTGCCCATTTAGCAGCATAAGATGCAACGGTAGAGGGCGCCCGCGCACTCTGAATCGTGGCAACCACATCATGCGGCAGCCCAGAAGCCTCTAAGCATGCCTGCTCAGCGGCTAGACCCAGAGCCGCTGGCCTATTTCGGGAGGATGTTTGATTATCCCATCCACCTGGGAGCCGGACACTAGCGCTTGCAGGTCCGGAAACCATGACGCGGACAAGCGTCTGGGAGCTACCAGAATTACCGAGAGCTGTTCAGACCGAACTCGGTCCAGGAGACGGGGAATCAGTGGGACTGGCGGAAACGCATACAGGAGCGTCTGAGGCCAGGGCTAATGCGAGAAGGCGTCCGCTCCAAGCGGGGGATGGTCCCGGGGACTCAGGGAAAACCACAGGCGACACTGTGCGTTTTCGCGAGCCGCAAACAGATCCACAGAGGGTTCCCCGAACCTTATCCAGATCTGTGATATCAGTGCGGGATGCAGACGCCAGTCGGAGTCGCTGGGACCCCCACTCGACAGGATGTCCGCTGCTACATTCAGGACCCCCGGAATGTAGGTGGCTTCGTATGAGAGGATGCAGGGATTCCCCCAGTGAGCGAGGTCCCCGCCCACTGAAGGGGGAACACTCCACATACGTCTCTTCTGACGTATCGGATGTACCCGGAGGTGGATGAACCAACGCTGCAGGCGCCTCGTGTGCAGTGAACCTAGCGGCACCACAGCATGGGCTGCAGCCATCATGCCCAGAAGTTTCATGACTAACAGGGCTCTCACGATCTCGCGGGGTTGCACGCGGGAGATCACCGAGGCGAGATCTGCCGCTCTCGCTGGAGACAAACGTGCTCTCAGTAGAGAGGTGTTTCAGCTCCAACCCGAGAAACACAATCGACTGGGATGGAAGGATGGAGCTCTTCTCCCAGTTTATGGAAAACCCCAGGATTGACAGATGCTCTATTGACTTCCTGGTTTGCTCTGACACCTCGTCCTTGGACCGGGCGCATATGAGCAGATCGTCCAGGTAAAATAAAACCCTCATTCCCGCCGTGCACAGAGGCTGCAGCGCGGTCTCCAGACAGTTGGAGAAGGTGCGCGGGGCTAGCGAGTAGCCGAAAGGGAGACGATTGAACTGGTATTGAACTCCCTTGAATGAGAAGCGCAGGAACTTTCGGTACTTGGGAATTACTGGGATGTGGAAGTATGCGTCTTTCAGGTCTATTGACGTGAACCAGTCCCCGGAGCGCACGTATTCCAAGACTTGCCTCATTGTTAATGTTAGCAGAGTTTCATTTACCCAGCGGTTGGTCCAAGACTCCCAAACGAATCTCCAGGATTAAAAAGGAGGAAATAAATCCATAAACAGAGCATCTGTTTCAACGGGCCTTCACTGGTGGTAGAACACACTGATTGCACTCTACAAACACCAATGCTCCCTTTTTATTGGTCATTCTACGGGGTCAAAGTTCTACTTCCTCTACAGTTGCTTTTCAAAATAAAAGCATATATATATACACATTCTTATTTACATATTTACATAGATGCATAACATAACAGAGCATATTAGTCCGATGCTTAACAGTTATCGTGCAGAAATGCATCACTGCTATGGAGCAGTTGAACAGGGAAAGGTCGAGAATTGGTCTCATTCCTCCCAACTTCTTCGGTATTACGAAGTAGCGGGAGTAGAAGCCTGAAGCTTGGTTTATGCTTGACGCATTCACTTTCCGCGCGGTGATGCAGCTCGCGGATGGAACGCGCTTCACAACTTGCAGCTTTTATGGTTCGTGCGGCTCGTCTCTGCGGTGAGCCAATATTCTCCCAAACTCAACGGGGCAGCATGGAGCTCTACGGCATGCATCCAACACTACACCATAGTAGAAGTAGAAATGACTGTTTACAACATGGCATTTCAGCATTTTTAACAGCGTTCTCGTCTTTTCCGACAGTGCGAGCTATTTCTCTCCAAGAATTATTTACAACATGTTGATCACGGTGATCTCTGAGAGCTGAATCATACAAATGTCTGTATTTACGAACCTCTGCCATACTAGTTCTTGCCGGTCCGCCATGTTTTTCCGCGTCCGTCCGTCCGCGTGGTTAGAAATTTTCCGAGGTGCGCGTTGCGGAAATTCTGGGCCGTGCAGAGGCGCGGTGGAGGGGTGTGGTTGTTAAAATGACGCAAAATGATGCAACTTTTCTGCGCAGAGCCGTGCGGACCTCGCAGACGCGTCAAGCATAAACCAACCTTGAGAGCTCTCGTCCGCGAGGGACTTGGGAAATTGCGTCCTTGGACAGAATTTCCCGCTGCTCCAGGGCCTGAGATTGTTCCTGTGACGTGAACGTCGTCTCCACGATCCCGTTGAAGGGAGGAGGAGCGAACTGAAAATGGAGTGTGTGTGACCATAATGAATGGTGTCCGATATCCATTTGCTCATGAGGCAAAGGCGGCGCCATTCTTGCGCGCGTTCCGACAGCGGACGCGTGTTCGAGGTCACGTGAACGACGTCTGAGGACTGGGTTTGCGCCCTTACTGCCGTCGCTCGCACCAGAAAACTGGGAGTGACCCATGGAGGGCTGTGCTCGAAAGGGGGAGTGTGAAACAGCTGGAAGAGGCTGATCCGCACCGCGGAGCGTGGAGTCCAAGGATGAAGGACGAGTGGGAGCCGGGCCCGTGCATGGGGACGACAAAAAGTGCCAGCGGATGGAGCCGCGCACTGTGTCGCCGTGCGTGGTCGCGACAGCGCTATGACATCCCGTCCCACCCAACGTTGTGGGGGAAGCAGGATGAGTTGGGCCTGGCCGGAGGCTGTGGCCGGTACGCAAATGGAGCGCACCCTTACAGCTGGCCGTGTAAATCTTTAAATCTTTATACGACGGACTGCGGGAACATGCAACGGCTGTGTCTCAATTCAGGGTCTGCATCCTACGTCGGCCGGTTACGTCACAGCACCGCGACTAGGCCTGTCCCAATTTGAAGACTCCTTCAAATGCGGTCGACGAATCCGGCCTTCTTTTCGCCTGAATGAAGGATGGGTCCGGTGTATCCTTCAATAGGTAGCTTCCCAAGATGCCTTGCGGGCCGGCCGGCAGAAAAACTTAAAAACAATGGCGGACAGTGAAGCGGGAGCTGTCGGAGAGGATTGCGCATATAAATGTCAGTATAAACTTGAAAACTGTTAGGTTAAGGACTTTTTGTGATACATGAACGTTATTTTAGTTAGAAATGTTACAGTAAAAGTGCTTGTATTGCGGTCTCGGCTCGTATGTTCGGCCGTTCGGTGTCGCACTTCTCTCGCTACGTTTTTCCCCAGAGTTTAATAGGAGTTTGTATTTTAGGGACAAAAGAGAAAAACAGGGAATTTATTAAGCTTAGGGCGAAGATGGACCACATGATACTGGAGCAAAGTATTCGGCGGCTGTGGCATGGAGGTACAATACCATCTCATATTTTAAAAACTGGTTTCAGTTTATTTTTGTCTGCGAAAACATGAAAGGAATAACCCGTTGTCCTCTTTTCTTACATGTTCATTAAGACTATTCTGGAGAAAATGGGCATCCAGGGGAAGGTGACAGCGATGACCAGCTTCTGGAGCTGATGAGGCTGCAGAGGGAGGCAGAGCAGCAGAGGGCACAGGAGAGAAGGGAGAACTTTGACAGCTTTTTACTTTGCTAGAAAAAAATGGTTAAGAAAGATTAAACATGTACATATGAAAGAAATATCTAAATAAAATCAGTTCTGCATTAAACTCTTGAATTTTATTTTGGTTTACAAATGAGAATTGTTTACTAGAGGGTATCCCGCTGGGTCTTAGTCTTAAAAGGTGATAAATCGGTTTTGGTCATATTAAGACCCTTAGAAAGTATTAAAAACTATTATCACATCTTTGCTCAGGCTCAGCTAGCCGAAAGTATTTTCTCCGGATTAGCTCTCCAACAGTCAAGGAAATGATTAAAGATCTAAATAAAACTTCGAGCTCCATCGTTTAAAGTTCCTTCTCCCTTCTGCTAAGCGTTCCACGGTTGCTAGGCGACGGAACGTTAGCCGAGGTAGAGGCGGGAATTCATGAAGGCTAGGCCTGTCCAAATTCACAGCCGTTAACATCCGGTCTACCCGGCCAACGGAGGACCCAGCCCGTCGGCGGGGTGGGCTGGGTCCTTCGAAGGATGCAAACCCTGAATTGAGACACAGCCAATGTGTCAGTGCTTGGTGTGGTGAACATGTGAGGATTCGGCAGAGGGTTCTGCAGAGGACTGTAGGAGTGTGCTCTCAATGTGACGTTTTTTTTTAGTTTTATTTCAAAACCAAAATCATTCAGTTAACATTAGTCATAAGCACACATTCTTCCCAACGCGTCGTTTTCGGCGAGGTTCCTGCCAAGACGGCGTCAGCTGGCCCTTTCGGAACCGTCTGCCGCCAACACCCTGGTCCCGCTGAGGTGGGGCCGAAGCAAGAGGCCGGCTCCGCAGGGCGGGCATGCAGCTGGGCGCCTGAAGATTCTACACCATTCGTCCCATCCTCTGGAAAAACGGCCGGAGAGAGAGGATGACAGGGTGGACCAGGTCAAGGCCAGGCCAGCGTGAAAAGCTCCAACGCAGACTTCACACTTGTTGTGCAGATCGCTGGAGATGGAGCCCGTCTGAGAGGTCGGGCAGGTTCTGGCGTCGCTGGACAATGGCCGGTGACTTGAAGCTTGACTCTTCGATAATTTGCTCTTTACAGTTAGCTGGTGAGCTTGGCTTAAAGACCCAACGGACACTAACTGTGGAGTCGCTCCACTTATATACCCACAAGGGTGCCCACCATTGGTGGCCGTACATTTAAGCTCTTCATGATTGGCTGATGCTGAGATCATCCTTCCAATAGCAGCTAGCTAAGACTAGACGAAATAGAACCGGTGTGTTCTGGTTAAGCTA
This sequence comes from Nothobranchius furzeri, assembly GCF_043380555.1. Taxonomy (NCBI): domain Eukaryota; kingdom Metazoa; phylum Chordata; class Actinopteri; order Cyprinodontiformes; family Nothobranchiidae; genus Nothobranchius; species Nothobranchius furzeri. Next base: position 22,141,895 of record NC_091746.1, read on the forward strand.
GCCTGAACCAACCGATTGTTCCCAGCTGCGCCTGGTTCCCGTTGCCATGGAGATGACGTAATGCTGCAGCAGCGACAGGAACTGCGCAGCCGCGGAATTGGATTGGGGGAGAGAAAAGAGAGAGAGAGAGAGAGACCTAGAGCGAGAGCTTAACAGTCGTCCGCCATTTGCCAGAGCCTGACTGAACCGGTAGGGTGAGCGTCGAGCAGCCACTGCCAGATAAAACCGGATAACATCTCTTCTCTCATCAGAAAAAGACTCACACACCGTGACAACATGCGCGAAATTGTGCATCTCCAGGCCGGCCAGTGCGGTAACCAGATTGGAGCGAAGGTAAAAAAATTTTTTAATGTTTTAACCGTTGGGTGAGCCGTTATCAACCCGTTAGCCCTGACCGCTTTGACCGAATATCCGTTGGTTTTGGCTTTTCTCCCGTGATGTGGCTAAAGTAGGTCAGAGCAGCGGGTTGTTGGGGGCGAGGCCAGCTAGCGTCCTGAAGCATCCCTCAGGATCTTCATGGGCGGTGGCAAGCCCACACACCCCCCGCCTGTTGTCCTTTTAAATCGGCGACACCCCAGTGGAAACCGAACCGCACAGACATGATAGCAGCGCTGAGTGTGCACGAGCCGTGCGTGTGGGATGCGAAATCTCAGATTAAAAATGACCGATCAGAGATTTCGCCAGGAAAATTAAATAATGATTGAACGAACAGACGTGCACGCGTGTCTGCGCGTGTGGCCATATTATATGTATATATATATCTCGATGGCGGCCACCGAGAGGGGTGTGGCACCGGCTGAGACACCGAATTCACTGGAACACCGGAGATGAAGTGTGGGTGTGACGCTAATATGAACCATCGCTCTATTTTTTAGTTCTGGGAGGTCATCAGTGATGAACATGGGATTGACCCCACAGGAACTTACCATGGTGACAGCGATCTGCAACTGGACCGCATCAACGTCTACTACAATGAGGCTTCAGGTTTGGACTTCCAACGCTACCATTTTGTTTCTAGGCAGAAAGAATGTGAATCTCTCCATCCCTGTAGGCGAGTGTCCAATTCTGGTCCTCCAGGATGCTTCATATATGATGTCTTCGTTTGTTTCTCTGCTCCAACACACCCGATTCAGCGGTTAAATAATCTGTTGAACTTCAGCACATTAAGCTCTGCAGGAGCCTCATAAAGAGCCACTAAATAATTCCTGGTGTTCAGCAAAGAACCCTAAAACTATGCAGAATGGTGCTAGAACTGGACACTACTGTTCTACTTGTGTTTCTGTAACTTGTGCGTTTGTGTTCTAGGTGGGAAGTATGTGCCGAGGGCCATCTTGGTGGATCTGGAACCGGGCACCATGGACTCCGTCCGCTCCGGCCCCTTCGGACAGATCTTTAGACCAGACAACTTTGTCTTTGGTATTTTAATTACATTCATACTTTTAGTTGAATATATTAAATAAAAATGGATCAAGCTAATTTTAATTATTGAAGGAAATGATTGCATGGCTGAGGACAAATGCTGAGTGTCACTAATCCTGTTACAGGTCAGAGTGGAGCAGGAAACAACTGGGCAAAGGGCCATTACACAGAGGGAGCCGAGCTGGTGGACTCAGTCCTGGATGTCGTGAGGAAGGAGGCTGAGAGCTGCGACTGCCTTCAGGGTTTCCAGCTCACCCACTCTCTGGGTGGTGGTACCGGCTCTGGTATGGGAACCCTGCTCATCAGCAAGATCCGGGAGGAGTACCCCGATCGTATCATGAACACCTTCAGCGTGGTGCCCTCTCCTAAGGTAGAGAAACTGTTCACGCCGTTTCTTGTGTTTTTATTTTGGTCTGACTTCTGCTCTTTCTTCAGGTGTCTGACACGGTGGTGGAGCCCTACAACGCCACCCTGTCTGTCCATCAGCTGGTTGAGAACACGGATGAAACCTACTGCATCGATAACGAGGCCCTGTACGACATATGCTTCCGCACCCTCAAACTCACCACGCCCACCTACGGAGACCTCAACCATCTTGTGTCTGCCACCATGAGCGGGGTGACAACATGCCTACGCTTCCCCGGTCAGCTGAACGCCGACCTTCGCAAGCTGGCTGTCAACATGGTCCCCTTCCCCCGCCTGCACTTCTTCATGCCCGGCTTTGCGCCACTCACCAGCCGCGGTAGCCAGCAGTACAGAGCTCTCTCTGTGCCCGAGCTCACTCAGCAGATGTTCGACGCCAAGAACATGATGGCAGCTTGCGACCCGCGCCACGGCCGCTACCTGACTGTGGCTGCAGTGTTCCGCGGCCGCATGTCAATGAAGGAGGTGGACGAGCAGATGCTGAATGTCCAGAACAAAAACAGCAGCTACTTTGTAGAGTGGATCCCCAACAATGTCAAAACAGCTGTGTGCGACATCCCACCCCGTGGGCTCAAGATGGCTGCCACCTTCATCGGTAACAGCACAGCTATCCAGGAGCTGTTCAAACGAATCTCCGAGCAGTTCACGGCCATGTTCCGCCGCAAGGCCTTCCTCCACTGGTACACTGGGGAGGGCATGGATGAGATGGAGTTCACTGAAGCGGAGAGCAACATGAACGACTTGGTGTCCGAGTACCAGCAGTACCAGGACGCCACCGCCGAGGAGGGGGAGTTTGAGGAGGAAGGCGAGGAAGAGGTCGCCTAAGGCCAACATCGTTTCATCAGCACTTCATTCATTTAATTCTGCCCTGTTCTGATCTGTCTTTAGTGCAGTTTGTGTTCTCGCAGTAATGTCCTCTCACCTCTCTGTTCCTTCATTCAGAGTAGGACCTGCAAATTCAGCACTAATCTGAGCCTATGTAGAAGGTAGATTTAATTGTGCTTGTGGTGGTTTCTCACTGTAGTTTTGGTTCATTTTCATCTTCCATACTTGGACCAGTTTCATGACATTCAAATAAATTTATTGAACTAAACTGCTGTGATCTGTTCTTCAGACAAACAGGTAAAACTTTCACTTGGATGCTTTCTGGTAGCAGCTAACATAACGGTTCTTCAGCTTCCAGCTGGATGAATAAAAACAGCCAAAATGGAGGGCTGCTCTTAGATTGTAACACCACAAGGGGGCAGCAAAACCAAACTCGGAATGGAGATTTTTAGTTTTTATTGACAGCAAAGTAGAAAATATTTCTATAGCCTCTCAAGATAAAAATCACGAGGCGCTTCACAAACAAAATATAACAAAATAATTTACAAAATGGTTACAAATATATTTAAAATGAGCAAAAATTTGACAATTGTGATTAAAAAATGTTAAAGAGAGAATAGGAAAGAGGGAAATCTGGATCCTGAGGAAGGTGGGGAGAGCAGATTATAGAGAGTGGTGAAGAAGGTCATACAAAAGCCAGCTTGAACAAATGAGTCTTCAGCTGCTTTTTAAAGGAGACCACTGATCTCAGGCTCAGGGGGAGAGAGTTCCAGAGTCTGGGGGCCACAGCAGCAAATGATCTGTCACCTTTGACCTTTAGCCTGGTGCTGCACAACCAGTAGGCTTTGATCACTGGAACTCAGGGGCCTGCTGGGGGTGTAGGGACTAAGAAGATCACCAATGTAAGATGGTGCTTGTCCATGTAAGGCCCTGTAGACCAGAACCAGGATATTAAAATGAACCCTGAAGGTGACTGGCAGCCAGTGAAGCTGGAGGAGAAGCGGGGTGATGTGGGTGTGTTTGGAGGACTTGGTCAGAAGCCGAGCACAGGCATTCTGAACCACCTGTAGACGGTTCAGGGAGGTTCTGCTCAGACACGTGAAAAGAGAGGAGCATCTATCAGCTCATACCAGTTTCCCAAAGGGAATGTTTCAATGCTGCACGGAAACCTGAATTGTTGCCGTGTAGGGATTTCTCTAAAAGCTCTAAGTCTGACTCATACTCGTTTGTTTTCTTCTAAACAAATCTTTAAAACAGTGAAACTAAACTTTTAAATGAAACGTGGGAGAAATCCGTCACACCAGCAGGAGTTAGAGGTTTTCTCATCACACACGTCATTCACACATTTCTGACAAGCACACATTCATAGATCAGGAAGTGACGCGCCACTCCGACGCTGACTGAGCAGGCTGCTGCTGCCTGCTCGTGTTTATCATCATCCCAGCAATGAGTCTCCTCCACCGGACCTGCTGAAGGCCTCTCGCTCTCTCCTGGACAAACACATGGAAACAGTCACATTCCAACAGGATGGGCTCCAGACTCAAGTAAGTCCATTTAGATCACGGTTCATCGACTTCCATCACTCTGACACTCAGCTCTTGTGGTTTCGGTACTTCCTCTCACAACTGCACAGGAAGTTTCCTGCAGCAGCTCTGCTGCTGTGAACTTCACAGTTCTACTTGTTCCTTTTAAAGCAAAACCATTTTTTCCAGAGTTACAACCATGTTATTACATCTTGAGTAGATCAGCTGTTGACAGCTTTACTCCTGTGTTGTCCTGCTGTTTGGTGCACAACGTTCTAGAGAAGATCTGATGTTGATGATGATGTGGATCTCTTTTCCGTCAGACAAAACCCAGAGCGGACTTTCAACTGGTTCTTTGAAGCAACGCGTCCTGTAGCCAGGGACAAAGGTGAGGCCTCCCAGCTTCATCAGCTGTTTCGTCTTTTGTTTATGTTTGACGGTTTTTTTTTTCATGAAGGTTTATTAAATGAGTTTCGATGTGCAAAAATACGGTGTCTGTGGCTGCTTCCATCTATGAGGAAAAATACTTTTGCGTGACAATGAAAATAGGTGAGCCCCGTATGGAATCTAATTGGACAAACTGTATGGGTCCCAACAGGGTTTGTCCACGGTTTCCATGGTGGCCCCACAGGGATTTTAATGGGCCGGCATTTGAGTTAAACCCTCTGAAAACCCAGGTAGAGCCAATCAAAAACTATGTAGGAAATTATCTTTCTGGGCAAACCCCCATGGGGCCACTGTGGAAACCGCAGACAAACCCTGTTGGGACCCATACGGCTTGCCCATATTTATTCCATACGGGGCCTTCTTATGTGTGCTGTCTGGAGCTTCTGTTTGCTACAACAGAAAATTGTTGTTTTAGTTCTATAGATTCTGGATTTGAAGGCTGATGCTGATGTCTTGTACACATTTGTCCTGCCTTTACTGGATTTGTCGGATTCAGATTCAGTTTAAATTTCCATAATTAGCAAAACATTTTTATTTATTAAAAATCTGACTTATAAGTTTCTGGTTGGCCAGTTAACCGTGAAATCGATCATGCTGAATACCGTTCTATTCCTGATTATTTAGAAGAATCTTTAGTTTAAATCTGTTTCATTTGTTTATTTTTTATTTATTTCCCCTTCTTATTTATTGTTTTGTTACTGTTGTCATTGTTCTGCACTTGGACTGTTTTTTGTGCAAGCACAGAAATCTGCCACAAAGAAATCATTCACACCATGAGCTGTCTCCTTTTCACACTGTGTGTGTGTGTGTGTGTGTGTGTGTGTGTGTGTGTGTGTGTGTGTGTGTGTGTGTGTGTGTGTGTGTGTGTGTGTGTGTGTGTGTGTGTGTGCGCGCGCGCATATAATACTGATTATTTCTGGGACTGGATTAATGACACTGTCGTGAGTGGAGAAGTTTTCGCTGTGCCGAGAGTCACCCGTCCTTCCTGTCATGTGATCGTTGACACCACACAACGTCTTCTGGTCCAACACAACAGGAACACCTTGTGGTGAAGCTGAAGGAGTTCAGCAATAAATGCCTCAGTGTATTAAAGGAACAAATATTTAAACTTTTTTTTAACTGAATGTCATCTTTTTAAAGTGTTTTTAATAACTTGTTCCTAGAATGCAGTTTTTTTTCTTTAGTCAGGTTGTTCATTATTTAAATTTATTTTATTGTTGCAGATCCTGGAGTGAAGTTTCAGTTTCCAGAGGACTTCAGTGAAGAGGTAACCCCTCGTTCTCCTGGAAACAAATGATATGTTATACGTTTTAATGATTTAAACAGAGTTAATCAATCAGTTAATAGCCATTCATAAATATATTCTGCAAGCCCTCCTTGGCCAGACAGTCAACAGGTGTGTTATCGACACGCATATAATAGTTACATCTATAAATTTGTTTGTTTTTTCAGCATATTTTCAGCAGCAAGGCAGTTCAAAAGCTTTTACATAATTAAAATGAAAATGAAAATAACAAAGAAGCAAAAAGATTAAAATTCTAGCATTTCAAGTTATGGAAAACATGATAAGTGGAAAACAACAACAAGCACAGATAATGATGTTCCTGGTGTTTTTATTCAAAGACCATTTTAAACAGAGCGCCGTTTGTAATTTTTCCACATTTGTAACTTATTTTTTAGGAGTCCTGTCAGGCGTCGCTCAAGTTCTGCTTCCCGTATGACATACAAAGGTGAGTAGGAAGTAAATAAAGTGAAATCTGGGTTACATGTTTGGTTTTCATGTCTGCTGTTTGAACTTTGCTCAGAGCGAGAGACGGCGTTGCGGTTCAGCACTTTACTTTTGTTCTGACTGACCTTGAGGGATGTCAGCAGTTTGGATTCTGTCGTCTCACCAGCAGCACCCAGACCTGCCTCTGTATTCTCAGGTGATGTCACCATTCATACTAAAGGCACAATATGTGAGAATTCTTCAGTGAAATAATCATAAAACAGTCTAATGTCTCAATTGTGTTGGAAGGAAGTTTCTGATGTCACAGATTTCCTTCTCAGTCGGCCAAAGGGTTGCCAGTTTCTGTCCTTTTAAAAAGCCAAAGAGGGACGCAGTCTTTGTTTACAGTCTGTGAGCCCGCGGGGTTGCTGTGTCTGTGCCAGCTAGCGCTGCAGCGTTGGCATTTGCAATTCGACACCGCCTGCAGAACACAGCAGTGTTTTGCAAAGAACTGAAGCCCGTAAACAGGAACAACCCAGAAGTTATAGGGAGCCTAAATCACACCCATCTACTTCCAGACCACACCAGAAGAACGAAAAACTGAATGCAAGTCAACGGGGCTAAAAACTCAATTTTCTAATTCTGCTTGTTTGTGCCATGGATTTCACATATGATGTCCGTGAATTGTAATGAAGTATTTTGATACCAAGAACAGGCTTATTTTCAAACGGGACACACACACACACACACACACACACACACACACACACACACACACACACACACACACACACACACAATATTTTAGGTTTTCTGTGAAAATGAGTCCAGGACTACAAATGCTCTTCATGAAAGTGATGTCATCAAACCGGGCACGGAGAAAAATAGGGGGAAAATGGCTGTAATTTTAGCAAACTTCCCACAGGAGGAAAGAACCACCATAAATCTGGTCATTTGGTAAGTAGCAGCTATGCTAGGGTAGAGGAGATGTGGTAACGTCACATATGCAACGTGCCAATTTCTGGTGTGTAGTCATGCTAATTACGAACTTTTACAAGCTGATAAATCTCAAAGTACATGACAGGCGTGGTCGAAACTGTCATGACTCGCGGGAGGTGTTTAACCCAAGACATGCAGAATCAACACGACTTCAATAGGTGGGTAAAAAGAAAAGTTCTTTATTTTCTAAGCAGGAACAAAAGTGCACTGGTACATCCAGTGAGGGTGTGCCGTTTGGCGTTAGTCCATATGGTAGTCCAGTCCACGACGTGTGGGAAAGGAGGGTAGCCAAGGTGAGTGCAGGTGGAATTCAGCGGGTTGAGGCGGGTGAGGCAGAGGAGATAACGGGCAGGCGTAGAAGAGGATGGGACGTGGTTCTGGAAATCCGAGGTTCAAGCAGCGAGAGAAGTGTGAAGAGTTGGGTATCCTGAGCAGAGCAAACAAACAGTTCAGGGGAAAATCCAAAAGGCATAATCCAGAAAAACAGTCCAAGGTCAGAGCCAGTAATCCAATATCAAAGATCTAACAAGCAAACAAAGTCGAGAGGCTGGGGCTACCTAACAGGTGCAATCATCCGGCGCAGTGTGGTGTCTCCATCCTCCTTTTAAACCTGACCTCCAGACTGGAGATTTGGCACACCTGCAGCACCCTCCGCTCCTCACCTGTGGAAGATTGCCTCAGAGATTGTTAGTGAGGAGAGAGTGCTCACCTCGGCTCAGGAACATGACAGAAACACCCATCATTACTTTTCATTTGAATTGCAGTACAACATATGTGCAATCCAGGGTCTAAGGCAAAGCGGATTAGAAAATAGCGTTTTTAGCCCCGTTGATTTGTATACATATTTTCGTTCTTCCGGGGACCCATGAGCCGACCGGAAAGGGAAGAGACTTAGGCTCCCTATTGCTCGTACCCTTACGAAGCCATGGTATCTTTTTTATTTTACTCTAATATACGGTAAAATGGCTTGAAGCTAATGTTGAGCTAACAATGCTAATGGTGAATTAGAAACAAATAGTCGGCTCTGAAAATATCTCAAAATACTTTTTCAATGACCAACAACTTGGTATTACAGTGAAATGTTTGTGTGAAGTGAATAATGAGTCAAATTGCATTTTACTTCCTTTAATTAGTCGTTCAAAATGTAACAGCAGGCTAACAGCAAATGGCAAACAGCTACAGTTCCTCCAATACCAGAGAAATGTTGTCATACCATACCATGCCATACCGTAGCATACCATTTTTATATGATTTGGCGCATTTTCACACAGCGTGCCAGCTGCCCAAAACTCTGTACAGCAAGGATAAAAAGCATACGACATTGAAACAAATTAAGGGACTAATATAAACTGTAAAAAGTGAAAACAATAAAAACAGTGAGTGAATAGCAAAACTAGCCATAATGACATTTAAAGAGTTAATAATGTGTTCCTTAAGGCTAAACACCCAAGAGTGATAAGACCACCAAATGTAGCTAGAGGCTAATGTTGATCTACTAATGCTAATGGTGAATTAGAAAACAAAGTGGGCTCTAAAATCATCTCAAGCTACGTTTTCAATCAACATCTTGATATTACAGTGAAATGTAACTATTAGCATACTGTGTATCACTCGTCATCTAGAATCATCAGTCTGTAGCTGCAGCCATGAAATTCACAGAACAGAAGTGAGGAAGTCATGCGTGTGTTTAGAAAAAGGGCTGCAGTACCCAAATTTGACCACAGGATGTCATTCTTACTTATTTCCTACACGATGCACCTTTAATATGTTGTGTTTTCACCTTATTTCACAACTAACTACTGTTTGATTACAGCTATCTTCCATGGTTTGAGGTGTTTTACAAACTTCTCAACAACTTGGCTGATTACCTCGCAAAAGCGCAGGTGAGCTGCTAGTGTGCGATCTTTATAATCCACACACACTTATTTGAAGGCCACAACTTGAACGTGTCGCCTCTCCGACAGGTTAACGAGATAAAAGCGCTGCTGGCTGCTCTCCACAAGCAGTCCATCCCAATGGCTGATGGATCCATCACTCTGCAGATGGTAAATCTTTAAATCTGCCAATCAGAACCGGGAGTCACACTTGATGTTGTCCGCGGTTTGCATGTTGTTGTTTTTCTTTTCTGAGGGAGAGCAGCTTTTGGTCAGCACAGAGGTGTCCCACCCTGTAGGACACACACAGGGATCAGAGGGGGTGAGTCCCACAAGAGTCCACATGGTCCAGAAGCAGATACTCAAAGCACTAACTCCTGCTGGAAAACCTTGGCTGTCTCTGCTTGGTGGCTTTCATATGTGGACTAAAAACTCACCCCTCCAAAGGAGCAAACTTTAACCTTAACATGATTTGCACTGGCTAGCTGTCCTTTTAGTCCATGTTACATCAGTCTGCCTGAACACCAGAAATGATGTTATTCTAAAAATGTTTTATGTAATAACTTCCTGTTTCTCCCAACTACAGCTTGTTTTTTTATTGTTCACAGTTTTGTATCTGAGTTTCATTCCAAAATTCAAGAAAATGATGAAAGTCAGACACAGCTCTATAATTATAAATATGTATTTCAAGTTTAAGCACACAAACTTGAGATCCTGGTGATTGATGCCAGATTTAAACTGATTATCAGGTTATAATTTCATAAAACAAGCAGCAATCTTTTGCATTTGATAGCAAAAAAAAAAAGAAATCTTGGAATGAAATATTTCGTTTTTATTCTACAGCCTTCAGTGCACACAAATGCGTATTCAATTGCGCCCATGTTGCTGAAATAATAACGTCCCTTAATTTCTACCCACCTTCTAACATTAGCTTTAATTCGTTTGGACAGATTCCATATTTCATTGCTCCAGATCCCAGAAATCTCCCGTCCATCCCTGAAAATGTGAGTGTGTCCGTTTGCACGACAGGTTATTTTCACCTTGAGCATTATTGCTAACTTTGTGCCTTTACCAGAGGAACTTGACCGAGCTGATTGTTGCTGTTGATGTCGGAAACCTTCTTCAGCTCTATGCCAGCATGCTGTTTGAGAGACGCATCCTCATCTTTGCAAGCAAACTGAGCACTGTGGGTGAAAAACTCTAGGTTTCTAAGTTTGTAGTGTTGTATTTATGTCTGGGTGCAGACACATATTTTATTTATAAGGCTGACCTCAGCTGGGTGTTATATTTAACACAAATGCTCCTCTAACCCACTTTAGGCCTATTAGTTCTTCATAGAATTCAGCTGTGAAACTGACATGCAGTCTATCAACCACAAATATAAAATAAAAGCAGGCCTGTGTATATTATTTGTCGTAAAGCTAATTGTTCATTTGTTTGTGTAGCTCACGTCTTGTGTACATGCACTCAGCGCTGCGTTGTATCCAATGTACTGGCAGCACATCTTCATACCAGTACTGCCACCGCACCTACTGGATTACTGCTGGTGAGCATTAACCAATCCATTGCTGCATCACTCAACACCATCCATCCAGCACTCATCCATCCACCCATCCATCCCTCCATCCATCTATCCATCCATCCATCCACCCATCCATCCCTCCATCCATCCATCCATCCATCCATCCATCCATCCATCCATCCATCCGTCCATCCATCCAATCATCCAATCATCCATCCATCCATCCATCCATCCATCCAGCAATCATCCATCCATCCATCCACCCACCCTTCCATCCATCCATCCATCCATCCATCCATCCATCCATCCATCCATCCATTCATTCATTCATTCATTCATTCACCCAGCCAACATCAATCAATTCATCCATCCATCCAACATTCATCGATCCATTCATCGATCCATCCAACATTCATCGATCCATCCATCCATCCATCCATCCATCCATCCATCCATCCATCCATCCATCCATCCATCCATCCATCCATCCATCCATCCGTTCATTCATTCGTTCATTCATCCAGCCAACATCAATCAATTCACCCATCCATCCATCCATCCATACACCCACCCTTCCATCCATCCATCCATCCATCCATCCATCCATCCATCCATCCATCCATCCATCCATCCATCCATCCATCCATCCATCCATCCATCCATCCATCCATCCATCCATTCATTCATTTGCTGATTCATTCATTCATTCACCCAGCCAACATCAATCAATTCATCCATCCATCCAACATTCATCGATCCATCCATCCATCCAACATTCATCGATCCATCCATCCATCGATCCATCCATCGATCCATCCATCGATCCATCCATCCATCCATCCATCCATTCATCCATCCATCCATCCATCCATCCATCCATCCATCCAACATTCATCGATCCATCCATCCATCCATCCATCCATCCAACATTCATTGATCGATCGATCCATCCATCCATCCATCCATCCATCCATCCATCCAACATTCATCCATCCATCCATCCATCCATCCATCCAACATTCATCGATCGATCGATCCATCCATCCATCCATCCATCCATCCATCCATCGATCCATCCATCCATCCATCCATCCATCCATCCAACATTCATCGATCCATCCATCGATCCATCCATCCATCCATCCATCCATCCATCCATCCAACATGTACCCAACATTCATCCATCCATCCATGCATACATTACAGACTTGACCATTTCATACCAGTGAACTGACCTGAACTCATCTTGCTGAAATTGCTTTTCCTGTGGTTCCAGTGCCCCCATGCCTTATCTAATTGGGGTCCACACCAGCTTGTCGGAGGTAAACAGTTATATGAACACCGAAAGCCCGCTCCATGGATCGGTCGGGTTAATCAGACGGATCTCTTATCAACTTGTTTCTGTTTTTGTGTATAGAAGGTGAGAAGCCGGGGGCTGGAGGAAGTTGTTATTCTAAACGTGGACACGAACACGCTGGAAACTCCCTTTGATGACTTGAAGAGGATACCTTCAGATGTGGTAAAATATGTCCCCATAGGTTTGAATGATTTATTTAAGCTGTTGTTCACTGGCTTCTAAAAATTGTCACAGGTATCAGTGGAGGTGATATTTACTTACAGATCTGATAATGAACACGGGGCTTTGATTATTCACAGAGTTATGAAATTAGATCGTCAGAAAAATACATGTTGGTAAATTTAAAAGAAACAAATGAGATGTTTCTGTTCTTATTTAGATTTTATTTCGTGTCATTTTAGATTATTTGTAAAACACCACAACACACTTCATGTCGAAGCACTGCACAAATCAACAAATCTAAATCATTTCAGGTCCAGATTCGTATTATTTGACTGCAGTAAGTGCAATTCAGTTTTATTAAAACTAGATTCATTATAAAATGGCCATTTGTCTAATTGTCCCCATAAAAAGGAACCAGGAGATTTGATTAAAGCATCTTTGGATCAATCCTCCTAATCTGAGCAAGTGCATTTTACATCCCAATAAGTCCTTTTTAACAGGAAGGAACCTCCAGCAGAACCAGGATGATGTCCTTCTGACTCAGCTGACTGGAAAAATGGGTCAGATGTTATTTTTAAAACAGAGGGAGAGAAAAAAGAGAGTAAACTGTTTTCTCCCAGCAATCTAAGTCAGCATAACTAAAGGGAGGAGCCAGGATAGGCAAACTAACCCTAAGATTTATTAAACAGGAAAATCTAAAGCTTGGTCTTAAAGTTACACGGGGTCTCTCGCTTACGGACAGAGAGGAGAGAGAGGATCCTAAAAACTCAGCCTCCGGTTTTAATTTTAGAACCTCTAGGAACCAATCCCGAAGCATAAGAGCCAAGTTCTCCGTGGGGAACATCTGGACCAGTAATGGTTTTAATTTTAAAAAGAACTTGATCTTTTGGAGCTTTATTAATCAAAAGTAATGCTTTCAATTTGATTCTGGGATTCAAAGGGAGAATTAACTTCCCTCTGGGATTAAAAAAGTATAGATTGATTGATTGAGTGATGCTGGAACTGATCATCATCCTAACTCTCATCAGAACTCAGCAGCATCATTTTGGATCAGCTGGTCGAGTCTGAGAGAATGTTGTGATCATCCTGATAGAAGCGTAGTAGTAGAACTACTTTCCTGCATCACCGTGGGTCAGGGTGATCCTTATCTTAGCAACATCATTTCAAACAATAGAAACCTGTCTGAATGCACAGCTCACGTAATCGATAGTTCTCTGGGATGATAAGCCATCAGGACTTGTTATCTCAAACATTTTTGATTAAAGAATGGTAACGACATTCCCTGTTGCATCATTTACGATTTCTGCAGATCCACCTGGTTCAGTGGGATCTTTTAAACTCTTTATTCTTGAGCGGTCATGGACTCTACAAAGATGAAATTGTAAACATGTCTCCAGATATCTGGTCTGAAGGTGTGTTTGAAGCGCCATGCGGTCTCACCGGGCTGTGGGGTCTCTCGGGCTTTCCTGAAGGCTCAAGCTTTGTTGTTTGGAGGCTACAGGGATGCTCTGCAGAGCACCAAGGTCCGTGGTTTATGGAAGTACTTGAATACATGTTTCAGGAATGTATCTTTGATACGTGCTTGCTGTGTCTGGTGTCTGACTGTATTTTTGGTCATTTTTAAAACACAGAGAAGGTTTTTCTACCTTGCTGACAGTTTCGTTTGCCAACTGCAAAACTTCCTCAGAGCCGAAGTTTTGCAGTCGGACACCGAAACTGTCATTAAGGTATTTTCTGTGTTTCAGGAAAGTATTTGTGCCTTTTTTAACACTATCTGATGTACCTGCTATGCTAGGCTGCAGCTTTTATAGCTATTTCGGTACTGTTTAAATGTTTGTAGTCTTGTTTTAATAGGCCTCAATGATACGTTTTATTTTTAGCATTTAGTTTGATCACTCTCTCACTCTCTCTGCCCCCCCCCCCCCCCCCCACACACACACACACACACACACAGGAAGGTGACATACATTTCTCAGAAGAATTATTTCTGGATCACAAGTCTCAGCACCTGAAACAGTTCCTGCAGAGTGCCATTCACCTGCAGCTCTTCAAACAGGTAAATAGCGCCCTCTGCTGGACACAATCTGTAACTGTAACCAGGTTGGACAAGGATCTGAACACAGGTGGAAAGTCTGCATCTAGTTGCTGAATGACAGCGTTTGTCTGATTTGGATTTATTGGAACAAATGTTTCTTTGATATTTTTGCATTTTTTTAAAGCATGAAAAAAATATACACAAAGTTACACAAAAATGATAAAAAGTGTTGCAGAAAGGACGGAATCTGACTTTTCTTCTCTCATTCATTTTTTGTTGTAGTTCATCGATGCACGTCTGGATATTCTGAACAAAGGGAAGGGACCAGATGACCTCTTCGAGGAAGAGATTATAAAATGCGAAACAACTGCAGGTGTGTATTTGTAGTATTTATTCACCTTTTTTGGACTGTTGTCACTCCTTTGCTTATCTCTTTCTTTAAGGAAAAGGCAGGTCATACCAGCAGATGGTTGGTAATTTAAAGGTAAATTTATCTGCAACCTTTCTTTTTCTCCCACTCACTAATGCATAAACTCCCATATCAATGCATATCCTGTTTGGACAGAAAGGGGGCGGAGCTATAATTCTCAACATGAAGACCAAAGCAAACATGAGAGTGAGTGCAGCAGACAGAGATTTACTAGAAGGGATGGGGTGGGGGTCATGGGGTACCACTCCTAACGTGTTGATGGATCTCTCCAACAGG
Organism: Nothobranchius furzeri; assembly: GCF_043380555.1. NCBI lineage: Eukaryota > Metazoa > Chordata > Actinopteri > Cyprinodontiformes > Nothobranchiidae > Nothobranchius > Nothobranchius furzeri. The sequence goes on from NC_091746.1 coordinate 22,156,895, forward strand.
CCAAAGGCTTCACTAAGGCAGGTTTGAAAAATCTGCTGATAAATAAGGTGAGCTCGTGTGTTTCTGTGGGTTCTTTAAATGTTCTGCTGTTCTTTTAACACTCGGTTCTGTTCGTAATTTCACCCCAGAGTGAGAGTCTTCAGAGAGGTCGATCCACATCGCACCACCGCGCTCACTCTGACAGCCTGCAGGATCGGCTGCCAATCACACAACACTTCGGGACGGTAACTTGTTTGTGTGTGCATCTCATTTCTGTCATTCCTTCTTTACAAACTCATTCCTTCGTTTTCAATGCTCTGGCTCTTGTCAGTCACGACCCCGTCGACCTCTTCAGAAATGCAGAGAAAATCCCCTCGACGCCGAAGATGGGTGGGACAGGTGAGGAGCCGTTTGTATTTTTACTCAAATTAAATTATTTCATTGGTACTTTTTATCGGCTTGTCTTTTATTATTGTTGTCTGTATTTTATAGTACTGTTTTATGTTTTTTATCTCTATTACTGTGCGACTGTTCAGCACTTTGGTCAGCCGTATGGCTGTTCTTAAAGTGCTATATAAATAAAGGTGGTATGGTATATTTGTTTGGTCTCAGTGCTTCTGGAGCTGCTGAGGAGCCTGATTGTGAGCTCCAGAAGGATGAAGACGAGGGGGATGACTCGCCTCTGTGCGACTCAGAAGAGATGGATCTTCTCGGGGAGATCTTTGACACGCTCAGCTCTCGCAGCTCCCATGACCGAGGCCTTCTGTACGGCACTCGCAGTCTGGATTTGTTTGGACCAGACAGCCACGATTATATCACAAAGGTATGCAGATGAGGAACTATCACCGTCAAAAGCAGACAAGTGCACAGTGTGTAGGTTTCTGACTGATTTCTGTGTTTATCAGCGTTGTCCAGCCAACCCCAGCCAAGAGAGCCTGTCTCTGTCCATCAGCGGCAGCGGCAGCTTGCACAGCTGGAATCTGGAAACTACAGAAGAGCTCTCAGATCTCACAGAGGACTCCGACTTTCTGTGCCCGGACTCCAGCTTGGCAGAGGAGGAGAGTTCAGACAGCTTTCATTTAGATGGTGAAGTAGGAGATGAGGAAAAGAGACAGAGAGATGAAGGAGAGAAACTCAAGACCACATATGCAACAATGAACGGGATGCAGGAGGAAGAAAAAGATGAAAAACAAAACAGGAATATCTGTAAGGAGGTGATGTTGGAAGATAAGAGTAATGATGACCCAGAGGAGGACGGTGCAAAGGAAATACCTGAAATAAAAGAGGATGAAAGTCAGAGTGAGGAGCTAGGAGAAATGCACAAAAGTGTGATTGAAACTGAGAGCAAAACAACAAAAGAGGATCTAAGAAACGACACCAAAGAATCTTTAGACACGAGCACAATGCTGGATGCTCCTTTTTCCGTGGAAGAACACCAAGGACCAGGAGAAACCACAGCTGCCCCTGAAATACTAATTACCACTGCTGACCTTAAACTTCAGGAGGCAACGAGAAAAAAATCAGCAATGAACGAGGAGCCAACCGTGCGACCGACCCCCTCTCCACCCAAAGTGACGTCTGCTGCAGCACGTTTCCAGAGTCCGACTCCTGCTAAGAACTTTCAGCTGAGATCCATACCCAAGGCTGGCCAGCTGTTCCAATCCAGAGAAAACCAACAAACTCAGGAAAACACGAACTCAGACACACCTGAGGAGGAAGGCCACCTCCCAGTCAAAGTATCTGAACTGAAGAAGAGATTCGAAGCTTGAAAAATAAATCTGATTACCATCAAGATGGTTTAGAACAATCTCATCGACCAAAGAAATGCTGATCTCTGCATTCTCCGAGCCAGAGTTTAAGTATGATTAGAAACGCTGTTCAAGTTAGAAATAAAAAGAACTGTCAGCAGTTGGTTAGACTTCTTATAAAGGGACGGGTGTTCCTTACGTAGGAGTAAAAATGACCCCGACAGAAGTCTGTCCTGGAGCTGATTTCATGACAGCAGAAAAAAGCCACAGTTTACAGCAACGACCCAAAGCTCAGAGAATGACACGAGAGTTTACAGCTTGTTTTAAACTTTCAATAATTTTAAATGTTTTTATTGATATAAAGAAGTATAATAAGAAAGGCTTTTCAATGCTTGTTGACAATATTTGCAGTAACACAATGATGGTCCTGTTTTTTCAAAGACCTCCGTACTTCACCCTGGCATGTTGGTGCCAGGGGAAAATCCAGACTGATGGCTTCCCAGAGACAAAGTGCAGCAAGGAGGCCCAGTGTTCTAATTCCAGCCTGGGGTTGTTCTGCATGGAGTTTGCATGTTCTCATTGTGCACACGTGGGTTCTCTCCGGGTACTCCGGCTTCCTCACACAGTCCAAAAGTATGACCCGTCTGGTTGATTGTTCTAAATTGTCCCTTTGTGTTTGTGTGCGCATCTCTGTGTTGCCTTGCGATAGACTGGCAACCCGTCCAGGGTGTTGCTGTTTGCCCGGAGACCGGTACCAGGCCCCCTGCAACCTTGCATGGACAGGAGGGTATAGCAAATGGATGGATGGCTACACATTCAAAAGAAGAGAGTGTGCGGTTTGGGGGTGTTGAAAACTAAACTCAATGGGATTTAGGTCTGAGAGGTTTCTTACTTAGTCCAGATCTTAGCCGTGTGTCTATCATGCTGAAAAAGGCATTGATCCCTAAGGAGTTCCTCTGGGAGGATGTTTCAGTCCCATTCTTTTTTCCTGCTTGTGCTCCAGGGTTAAACCTTGAGTGGGTCCACTCCCTTGGCTGGGAAGATACTCCACACATCTCTGGATGCTTTACTGTCTGCAGGAGATTGCACTATTAGGATCACTCACATTTTCTTCCATGGATTGTCTTTTTTTTCCAAGATGCTCCCATGGAAAAATGGTTCATCCTAACCAATCTCTGGTTATTAACAAAATAGCACTCTGCCCTGTGTAGATTTTTATTTTTTGGGATGAAGTGACATCAAAGGCCCTCCTCTAACTCAGGGGTGTGGAATCCTGGTCATCAAGAGATGCAAGCCAGCTTGTTTTAGTGTTTTGCTGCTCCAACACTCTTGATTCGATGGTTGAATCACCTTCTGAGCAGCTCATGAAGATTTTATTATATAGCTATTATTTGAATCCACCAGATCGCTCATACCTTTCAGATTTCGTGCAAACTAACAAACCAGAGGCTGCAAACTGCGACTGTATTTGTGTCATTCTCAAAACATTTGGCCTTTATAATTACACAAGCCAGAAAGAGATTTTTTTCCCCAATGGAGAAAAAAAATATATAGACAGGATCACCAACATTTTATGAAGTCAAAACCAATTTACCACACCAATTGAATGGTGTGTATCTGATGAGGTACAGCTATCAGCAGCATGGCTGAAATAAATGGTTTTCCTCCTCTTCAAAACTGACAAAATGATTAAAATTTTGGAGACCGTTCTTACAAACTCAATAAAAACCTTCACCTGACCAGTCGTACACCTTTTAATTCCATAGACTTGCTTTAAGTGCACATCGTTTTACTGCGATAAAAAAAGTGCATCACAGTCAATGTTTTTACTTGACATTTTTCAATGAAAATAGTGTTTTAATATACAAATACAAAAATACATGCATATAAATATATTTTACATTTCAGTTCATGTCTGTGTCACAGAGGACAAAATAACCTGAAAACAGTCGATTTGTCACAGAATACATGATGGAACAGCCAAAAACAGCAGTAATCTTGTTTAAATCCCGTAAACGTTAACATGGGAACGTCATACGAGATTTATCGATTCGCACAAAGCTTCCCAACATGGCGAGGCCTCCTCAGTCTCTCATATGAGACGCTCTGCTTTGGGTAGAGGCAGAGGCAGACCGGGCTTTTCGGGTGCGGCTGCTCTCGACTGTTTCTTCTCCTCTGCGCTCGGCTGGTACCTTCCCTCCATCCTTCTCTTCTTCCGGATGACGCATAACAGGAGCAGCAGAGTCAGAGTGAGCAGGGAGGAAAAGCTGAGGGCGAGCATTGACATCGCAGGTGGGATTAACACCTGTCACCATGGCGACCAGAAAAATGAGGGGGAAAAATTTCACACAGGTCAGATAGTCAAAAGAAAAAACCTAATTACAACGGATCCTAAAAGAATGAAGAAACAGCAGCAAAGCAAGAACTCTGAATCACCAGAATTCAACACCTGAAAAAATATTTTTGTATTCAATTCTTCTAGAGGTCCAATCCTGGTGCTCCAACACAACTATCCCTTTTCTTTATTCATAGAATTAAATAATGCAGCAGAAAACATTTATTCTTCCCTGGGGTGTTAAGCAAGGCACCATACTTGCCCCCCACCATTTTTTGCCATCTCTTTCTGTTCTTTTTAAAACAACACAAAAGAGTTTTTAACACTTTAAGCTATTGATTTCAAACTGGATTCAGTGGTTCTTGAGAGAGAAACTTGAGCAGCTTCACATTGGACAACCTCCTTCTGGAAACTGCACTTAACAACTTTGGTGTTTCAGGTCGGCTTCAGTGGATGAACTCTACCCACTTTACGGCTTTACTGAACCAGTGGCTCACATAAAGGCTAGCAGTTTGCTCACTATCAACAAAAAAGTGCAAGAAGTTTGCATTTTTTTCTTGTTTGCATTATGGCAGAGCCTGGAAGTAAAAGAAAGATGTTACCATCTTTGAAGGCGAAGCAAAGAGCTAAAACCACAGAACGTCGGCACGGCCTACACTCCGTTTCACTTTCAAACCATCTAAAAAAAGTAGCCTAATCTATTTTTATTCATTTCTGAACTACCAATAATCATTCATTCATAAAAACATGTAAAATAATACACCTTGTCTGACCACATCATCTGCAAAGCCTGCAGATGGGTTGTCATTGACAGCTGTACTTCTGCTTTCAACCAGTTGGGGGAGAAGCGAGAAACTTTGTGTTACTTTAGTGAAAAATTACAGAAACATAAAATTCTGTTTTATTTTTATTCAGTCGACTTGTCAGAACCATGTTCCACCAAGGCACACTGAGGAAGGCTACAGCGTTAGCTGAAACTTGTCAGCAAAAAAGATTAAATCAAATCTTCTACTACGCTGTATTTAGAAATGTATTTAAACAATGGAAGGATTACACAGAACGAACGTACAACAGATGTTGTGTGTCTTATTTTATGGGACCTGCTTATGAAATCAAGACCATAAACAAAAGCTTCCTCATTGTCGTTTTCACAAATCAACGTTTGACCCTATCCCTTCACTTGGTTCCAGGACAGTCTGAGTGGAATCAGTGCAAATTCATTGAGCTTTAAAAATGTCCTAAAATGTCTAATCTGGAACAAAAATGCATGACTGAACAGCAGCAAGCTTCACTAGAGAATTCCCTGAAAGTACAGATTTCTCTATGAGGATAAAACTCAGAGGAGACTTTCAGCTGAGCCTACCTGAGTGGAGAGTCCAACTTTAGTGTGAGGCCCGTTCTGCCGGAGTTCTTACATCTGGACCAAAACAGCATCTGTAGGACAATCTGAAAACAACAAAATATTAATGTAAGCACAACGTGGCTGTGCTGTCATCGATAAGAAAACAGACAAAATTAACAAATTAAAGTCCGAAGAAAAAGACAAATTGTGTTCTTGTTTCATCAAAAGTCTGATGAGATGCGAGACCTGAAATCAGCCGTCATAGAAGTATGTCTAGAATGTCTTTAAGACTAAAGCATCCTGTCGACTTAAGAGCTGAACAAATATGTCTTTCTCAGAACTGAGTCAAGAGAAATATGATCACAATTTCGTTTGTTGGTGGACACTCGTCACACTACTCCAGGACATTTAGCTGTGCACCTTTTTCCTCATGTAGGGTTTAGTTCATTACTGACATTTCTCCCTCTCCTGCAAGCACACACACACACACACACACACACACACACACACACACACACACACACACACACACACACACCTAAATAGGTCCTTCACCAGTTTTAAATTATTATTTCATAAAATGATTGGTCACTGAGTTTTTCATGCAGGCTGAATGTGAATAGTCTCCTACAATTATCTCCTGCATTAGCTTCTGATAGAAAACCAACAGTGAAACTCTAGGATTTGAAAATCCTGACAGATCTACGTCACCGTCACCCACCATTCATGGACTCACCCATCTTGACTCACCATGGGGAAGGCTGTTGTTGGCTTAGTGTCCAGGAATCAACAGAGAATGTCTCAGCTAGTAGAAGCTAACTGTTAGCATTACCAACTCCACCACACAGCAGAACTCCTCTAAGCTTGTGTTTTTTGTGGAAATAAAACATCAACATTGCTGAGCAAACAGAAACTTTGGTAGAGGCGTATAGCTGTTAGCCAATCAAAGGTGAGAACTCTAAATAAGGCTGGACTATATAGAAAAATAGTACATAGATAAATAATTTTTATATTGACCGATAGATTATTGAGAAATATTAAAAAAAAGTAGAAAATACATTTTACGTGCAGCCCTGGCCATTTTGTTTTTGGTAGTTTTATTCTTTCTCCGCCTCTTCTTGCTGCCTCATGCTAGTTTTTGGTTTGAGAGGGCCTGGTGATGTAGCGTGCCCGAGTCTGTGGTTTTGATTGGTTAGGAGTAAGTAGTGAGTCTAGTATGCTGCTACCTGATTTTGGTTATAATGAAAAAAAGAAAACTTTTTCATCAAAGTTTTATCGACCCGTTTGTCTTTCTATTGCACCTCATGTCTATCGATAGATATGTTGAACTACTGAATTATTACCCAACCCTATGTCCAAACATCAGGAGATAAGACTCCAAATCATTTCTGTAGAGACATCATACATGTAGACACCCCATGGACTGGCACTGCCTTTTGGAGCTGCCGTAGCAGCGAGCTGCCATCTTGGATAGGTCTCAATACATCCGCAATGCATTTATTTCTGAGGAAGGTGCTTACCCAACTAAAAAAAATAAAATACATTTTATTATGCTGTTTCACAAAATCAGACATTTGGTATGGCTTGATAGTTAAAATATAAATAAAATAAAAAAATATATATAATCCCAACAAGTAGGCTAGAAAAGTCAACAGTAATTCCACGGTATCTCTTGTCAATACTATGCCAGTTGTTGCAACTGTAGGCTGCACAAAAACCTGACATAGTTGCTCACTTTACGTTGAATTCAGTTGGGTTTGGACAGGGAGGAGCCCACCCAATATGGCAGCAACAGCGTGACGCTCTCCAGTGCCCAGTGGTCTACGTTCATTTCAAACTGATGCTACTTTCTCCTCCAGCTGAGTTCTCCATGCTGAAACAGGGGCATCCGAGCTCCCCCATAACTCTTTTAATATCTTTAATGTCGAGATGTCAAGAGCACATTACCCCAGTGCTGGCCGCTCTGCACTGGCTCCCGGTAAAATATCGAGCTCAGTTTAAAATCTTAACTCTCGTTTATAAGGCCCTCCAGGGCAGTGCCCCCTCGTACATTACTGCGCTTTTGAACAGGTATGCTCCATCACGGTCTCTTCGCTCAGCCGAGCAGGAACTTCTGGTGGTCCCCCGGTCGAAATTTCGATCGAGGGGTTGTCGTGCGTTTTCTATTTTGGCTCCAACT